>NC_142068.1:88492500-88762500 GCF_059756535.1 Pantherophis guttatus | reverse complement strand
TCGGAGAACCGGTAATAAAAATTCTGACTGGCCCTGCCCCCATCTATTCTCTGCCTCCCGAGTGCCAGCTGATCGGGAGGAAATGGGGATTTTGCAGTAACGTTCTCCTGGAGTGGGGTGGGAATGGAGATTTTACAGTATTCTTCCCCTGCCATGCCCAACAAGCCACGCCCACCAAGCCATGCCCACCAAGCCATGCCATGTCCACCAAGCCACACCCACAGAACTGGTAGTAAAAAAATTTGAAACCCACCGCTGATACTATCCTGTTTCCCTGAAAATAAGACCTCCCCGGATAATAAGCCCAATCGGGCTTTTGAGTGCATGTGCTAAAATACCCCCCCCCCAAAAAAAAACAAGCCCTTCCCAAAAATATTTAAATGCATGCACAGCTGGTCCCCGCTATTTCCTCTGGTTAGGGTTAGGGAGACATAGCTGGAAATAAGGTAAGACGGCAAGAGGAGCCCCATCTTTCTCCATGTGCCCCAAAATAATAAGACCCCTCTGAAAATAAGGCCAAGCACTTATTTCAGGATTCAAAAAAATATAAGACAGGGTCTTATTTTTAGGGAAACATGGTAGCATGCAGTGCAGTGGCCCTTAGAGTACAATTCTTCCATCGGTATAAGTAAAAACTACAGCCGATAAAACCAGCCAACTTCTAATTAAAGGTAAGTGCTTTGAACTCCTTCTTTCCAAAATAAATGTAGGGGTTTTTTTTTCTTTTATTTCTCATTTTGCAAGCTTCCCTTCAACACACTGCATCCAATAATAAGTGTGGCGATGCAGAAGTGGCATTCTCCTTCTGATTATTATTATTTTGTTTAATCCAGGAGGTGAGAATATGTCTGTACGATAAAAGTGAAAGATTGCAGCTCGGCCAGCTGAATAATTGCAGTGGGAACCCTCACAAATTAGCGCAAAGTGGGATCCAGTGCTGTAAATGTTGAGTTTTATATTTTGTGTCTACTATGTAAATGGGGGGGCTGATGTTAATAATTGGCAGATATTTATGAGAACATAACAGGGATCACTTTGCATTTCCAAGTGAAAGGTCTGCTAACGTGAAATTAAATAAGAGATCAAAATGAATTTTTTAAAACTAGGATAACAGTTGTTAACTGGAAGCAGTGGTTGTAATCATTCTAGTTTGCTATAAGGAAAGTGCCACATAAAATTGAATAAAAGGTCATGTTGTCACAGTTCCAACAGAAGAGAATATATAAGTATGTAACTCAGGGTTGAACTGTGGAGTTTTTAGTTGGTTGTTTCCTTTTAGACGTTTCTTTACCTGACCAGATAATATTATCAGTGTTAGTGAGTGTGAAGTTTGCTCAACCCATGAAAAGCATAACGCATCAAGAAATCTCAGTAACAACCAGCACACTATTACAACCACATGGTATCACTGTAGCACACAAACCAACCAAAATTGCTAAGTGGGACAATTGTTAAGTGAACTTTGCTCCATTTTATTTATTTTATTATTTATTTATTTTATTAGTCATATTTCTATGCCGCCCACTCTCTGAGGACTCTGGGCAGCTTACATCAAAGACAGTATACTAAATAGCATATTGCCCCCTAACAATCTGGGTCCTCATTTTACCCACCTCGGAAGGATGGAAGGCTGAGTCAACCTTGAGCCGGTGAGATTTGATCCGCTGATCTGCTGAACTAGCAGTCAGCTGAAGTAGCTGCAGTACTGCACTCTAACCACTGCGCCACCTCGGCTCATTTTACAACCTTGCTTGTCATAGTTAAGCGAATCACTGTACTTGTTAAAGTGAATTCGGCTTTCCCCATTGACTTTGCTTGTCAGCAGGTTGCTGAAGGGGATTGCATAACCCCGGGACTCTGGAACCGTCATAAATATGAGCTAGTTGCCAAGCGTCTGAATCATAAGTGGAAAAACAGTCATACGTCACCTTTTTTCAGTGCCATTTTAACTTCGAATGATCACTAAACAAACTGTTGTATGTCGAGGTATCATCAGTATGGTTCTGAAATGGGAAGTTAAAATGAAGCCTCCCTTGGAAGAGAATTTGCGATCGAGAGCGGCGAGCGGTTTCAAAACTCGCTCGTTCAGATTTCCAGTGGCTGGCAACGTGACAGGAATTCTTCTAAAACGAACAGGGACAATTAAAAAAAAAAGACTTAAATTATGCTGTGCAGATGGCTGTGATTCACGCAGATCACACAAGTGGCCTTTGTGGCAGAAGAATTGACCTTCCTGGGATAGATGATACGAAAGCATCATCTCTGGTTTCACTCCGGTTATGTCTGGTCTGTAGCAGCAATGATTCGAAGAAGCTAGCTTGGTTGAAAAAGAGTTTAGAATTGGTCAATTTTGCTCCTTCTTGTTTTACAGGATTCCCTAAGGCTCAGCACAATCTCTGTGTTGTGTGGTGCCTTTTTCCTCACCCCCCACTCTTGTGTTTCTGCTTCCTTTCCTTCAAATCACTAAGTCGATCCGCAGCCTTGTATTACAGCAAAATCTCTTGCTAAAATCAAATCCAAATGGAGAAAGTGCTTGTTGTTAATCTGGACACTGCCCTATTTTTGACTCTCACAATTAGATGGTTGTGCAATCCTCAGTTGTGCTCCTAAGTTTTTCTATCGGGATTAGCAACGGCTTTCTAAATCTGCCCCAGATTTGATCTGGAAACAGACCCTGTAGTTATGTAAGGGTGATCTGTTGGTGGGAGGCAGAGGTTGCGTCCGCCTCCTCTTCCATTTGAACTACGCAATTTCTAGTCTTTATCCAACTTGTTAGGATTATCCTCTCTAGCTTGCCATTTGCAGGGTGTGCGTAATTTCTTTTTAACAGGGGTAAATAATGTTTCTGTGACTGTGCCAATGAGGGAGAGGATCTTCCTAAGAATCTTACTTTGGATTCCCTTTTGTTTGAGGCATCAAAAAAAACCCAGGAGAATAATTTAACAGATGTGAGATTTTGTTTAACAAGAATGAGAATCCACAGGAAAGGAAGGAGGGAAGGGGAGAAGGAGTTGTGGCATCTTCCGTAAAACGTTTGAGAAATAAAACGTCGGAGATTCCGATATGATGCTCCGGAACAGCAAAGCTATCCATCTTTGCAGGATTGTTATTTCTGTTGCTTTTGGAAAAAATCGATGCTTTAAATGCTCATCTTTGTGAATTGAAGGAAGCCACATTCCGGAATGTTTCACATCTTTAGCAAAAACATGCTAATTCAGAGATAAAAGGTAAAAGGATTCCCTGTCTGGTCATGTCTGATTTTACGGCACAGTGCTCATCTCAGTTTCTTGGCTGAGGGAGCCAGCGTTGTCCGAAGACACTTCCATGGTCATGTGGCCAGCATGGCTACATGCCAAAGGAACATGGAATGCTGTTACCTTCCCACTGAAGTGGTACCTATTTATCTACTCACATTCGCATGCTTTTGAAGTGCTAGGTGGGCAGGAGCAGGAGAAAGGAGCGGGAGCTCACCCCATTTCATAGAGGTCGGGTCTTAAACGCGGGCCATCAGCTCTCCAGCTGACAAGCTCAGCGTCTCTAGCTAATCTTGAAGGGAAGGAACCTGGGACCTTTGGATGTCATTGGACTATACCATTCATGATCCCTGAATATGCACCAAGCTACCTGCAGGTGCTGAAATTTGGAATCCAGCAATTTTTAGAGAGCCCCAAGTTCCTACTCATCCTTATCTTCTGTCAGTCAAGTGCTTCCTGGCTGTTCACAAGGAGAAATGAATGTCATCAAGCAACTGTTGATCTGAGATACATTTTCTCTTAACCTGGATGCTCATTTAGCTTTCAAAGCAAAATGGAAATAACCCAACTATGTTAAAAGTAGTGGATAGCTATTTGTGTTTGAAGAAAGTACATTTTCTGTTCTCAGGCTGAGCCAAATAGTTTTACAGAATATTGAATAAATAGAGTTGGAAGGGGCCTTGGAGGTCTTCTAGTCCAACCCTCTGCTCAAGCAGGAGACCATTGGTAGACAAATGGCTGCCAATCTCAAAAAACTCCAGTATTGGAGCACCCACAACTTGTGGAGCCAAGCCATTCCATTGGTTAATTGTTGTCACTGTTAAGAAATTTCTCCTTATCCTTTTCGTAAATGCATTTTAGCATACATAATTAATAGCTATTGTTCGTGTCTCTTTGGCAAACCAAAACAGCTTCAAACACGTCAGCCTTTCTTTCAGGACTGGTTTCATCATTAGATTATCTTTGTTCCCTTTCTCCTAATTCTTTACCTAACTGGGATATCCAAAACTATTTGCAATGTGAATATAACCTGTTAATTTAAACCAGACCCTTGAAATGGTCAGCAGAAACTTACCTATATATGATGTGATGGTAATATTTAGAAATATGAATATTTTTCAATTTCTTAGCACATCTATCAGATTTGAAATGGTTTTCTGCGCTTGTATTATTACCCTGTTTTCCCAAAAATAAGACATCCCCTGATAATAAGCCCAATAGGGCTTTTGAGTGCATGCGCTAAAATAAGCCTCCCCCTGAAAATAAGCCCTCCCGAAAAATATTTAAACGCAGAGTTGGAAATCAGGTAAGACGGCAAGCGGAGCCCCATCTTGCTCCACAGCCCCCCAAATGATAAGACCTCCCCGAAAATAAGGCCAAGCGCTTATTTTGGGGTTCAAAAAAATATAAGACAGGGTCTTATTTTTGGGGAAACACGGTAGGTGTACAAGTGTGAGGTGCTGAACCTAAATTAATCCCTTATTCAAATTTTGCTTTTTCCATGAGATTATCACAGAGCCTCAAGCAACACTTAGTTTCTTATTTGCCATGAGAGGATAATAATACAGACCGGTTTTTACAGTGAGATTCAGACATATTTCTGCTCCATGGGTGTAAAGGGCCTTTGAACAGCCACTGAACACTACCAGTAGATATTTAATGAAGTTATGATTGCAACAATACATTAAAGCAGGGGTGTCAAACTCAAATTCATTAAGGGCCAGATCAGGGTTGTGTTTGACCTTGGGGGGGGGCAGGGGGGCATGGCCAGCTCAACATCACTCGTGTTGGGAGCACCTGTGGTGACCCAAGTGCTCTGCCAGCAAAAACAGGCTCCCAAGCTCCGTTTTTGGCTGCGACGGCTTCCTGCAATCCTCTGCCAGCAGTAACAGAGCTCAGGAGCTCTATTTTCACTGGCAGAGGCACCACAGGCTGGTCCTTCGCTGTTTCCAGGAGGGGCCTGTGGGCAGATCTAAGCACTGCACAGATAGGATCCAGCCCCTGGGCCCTGAGTTTGACACCCCGGCATTAAAGGGTTGCCCTTTCAGATCTGCAGGCTGTAAAATATGCCTTTATTAACAATTTTTGCAAAACACAGACAAATTCCTTTCATAAAGTTAAATTTTAAGCTGGAAATCTGCTAGCAAAACAAACAACACGTGTTATTTTGTGACACCTGAGTTATTCACACTTACAAGAAGTAGCTGAACGTTCCTAATTGTAAGATCTCTAGAATTTGGTACAATGTTTGAATAATCCTACACTTCCTTCTCTAAAATAGCATGTTTATCTTGACCAACGGCAATCCTTCTGTTGTTTTCTTGGTTTCCTACCTTAGTCCCATCAAAACCAAATGGACTGTAGTCACAAAACACAAAACCTCTCCCTTTAAAACCACAGGTGTGAAATCTGTGCTGTTAAAATCCCAACAATTGATGATTCTCAGCAAACTACATTATTGTAGTTCAGTAATGTTGGAAAGATAATAAGTTTCCATCTATAGGATCCAATCTGGGTTGGTTGCCGAGACCAGAGGTTTAGTCTTCCCGAGCTTTTGGATTCGTGCTGGAGCACGAATCAGGGAACTCATAGATGGAGAACTCATCAAATTTGCAGACAACACCAAGCTGGCAGGAGTAGCCAACATTCCAGAAGATAGGCTTAAAATAGAGGAGGATCTTGACAGACTTGAACATTGGGCACTATCTAACAAAATGAAATTCAATGGTGAAAAAAAATAAGGTTCTACATTTAGGCAAGAAAAAGAAAATGCACAGGTACAGTATATGTGGTACCTTGCTCAATAGTGGTAACTGTGAGAGGGAGCTTGGAGGCCTAGTAAACAATCACTTAAATATGAGTCAGCTGTGTGCTGCAGCTGCCAACACAGTTCTAGGCTGCATAAACAGAGGGATAGAATCAAGATCATGTGAAATGTTATTACCACTTTATAATGCCTTGGTAAGGCCACACTTGGAATACTGCATTCAGTTTTGGTCGCCACAATGTAAAAAAGATGTTGAGACTCTAGGAAGAGTGCAGAGAAGAGCAACAAAGATGATTAGGGAACTGGAGGCTAAAACACATGAAGACCGGTTGCTGGAACTGGATAGGTCTAGTTTGATGAAAAGAAGGACTAGGGGTGACATGATAGCAGTGTACCAATATCTCAGTGGTTGCCACAAAGAAGATGGGGGTCAACCTAGTCTCCAAAGCACCTGAGGGCAGGACAAGAAGCAATGGGTGGAAATTAAACAAGGAGAGAAGCAACTTAGAACTAAGGAGAAATTTCCTGACAGACAGAACAATTAATCAGAGAAACAACTTGTCTCCAGAGGTTGTGAATTCTCCAACACTGGAAGTTTTTAAGAAGATGTTGGATAACCATTTGTCTGAAGTGCTATAGGGTTTCCTGCCTAAGCAGGAGGTTGGACTAGAAGACTTCCAAGGTCCCTTCCAACTCTGTTATTCTATTCTATTATTCTAACTTCTCACTCTCCAGACTGTGTGCTTTGGGCTCTTCTAACATGTAGTATTTATATGATGCCTGGTTCTGTGAGACTTTTCAGTTGTAAAGAGCCTTGGTAGTACAGTGGTCTAAGGCACCCTGTTATTAAGCTGGTTATTAAGACCAGCTGCCTGCAATTACTGCAGGTTCGAATTTCGCCAAGGCTCAAGGTTGACTCAGCCTTCCATCCTTTCTAAGGTAGGTAAATTGAGGACCCAGTTATGGGGGCAATAAGCTGACTTTGTATAAATATACAAAAGAATGAAGGCTATTGCTTAGTGCATTGTAAGCCGCCCTGAGTCTCCGGAGAAGGGCAGCATATAAATCAAATTAAAAAAAAAAAACTAAACTAGACTAGACTAGACTACACTAGACTACACTAGACTAGACTAGACTAGACTAGACTAGACTAGACTAGACTAGACTTGGTAGCAGAAGGAAACAACAGTCAACGATTTAATAGCCGGCCATCAACACACTCCAATCAACCATTAAAAAGCCACACACAACCAGGCACCACATAAATACTATGCATAGAGTAGCCTAAAGGACAGATGCTGGTGAGACAGAAATTTCCTAAAGATGGACTCCAGATCAGATTCGAAAGCTCAGAAAACTAAATCTCTGGTCCCCGGTGATTGACCCAGACTGGATCTTGCAACATTAACCTGGGACATGTATATTTGCCTTCGTTCCTAAGTTTCCATCTCTTCTGTTAGTGTGTGGTGTGTGACACCTTTCCAGAGAGGCTACTTCATTAAGTCATTAGTGAAACGTTGAAGTGAAGGCAAGCTGGCAGGTTTCTTAGTTTGGAATAGATAACAATAACGCTTACGGGGGCTTTAAGCTTTTGAGGACTTCGTTGTATCTAAGGACTGTGTTAGAAGTTCTGAAGATCAAGTAGCTCTTCTAAATCTCCTTTCCTGGTTTAAGAGTGATGTCTCTTTAATATGATTCAGCCCACTGTTCCGGAGTGACAGCTTGTCATAGAGTTTTCTCTGCTGATCTTTCAGTATCTCCAGCTTGCCTGCCAAAGGAGAGATGGATGAAGCTTACAACCCAGTGGCTTGCTTATTGTGAGTCGGAGAAAAAAATACGCCATTGATCTTCTCAATCAAAGTGTGTTCTTTTCACAGCTTGCCAGCACAAGCACACTGTTGTCTCTTAGTCAAGGCTAATTAGCTAATAATTTAAAGCAAGGGAGAAGACCGTTTTAGTTTAATTCAGTGTTGGGGGAAAACAGACGATCAGGTTTAGAACAGGAAGTAACTTTTCCACTTGGCTGGAAAAAAAAAACCCAATTCCAACTTTTCCACTGTCCATTTTTAGATCTTCCCGTAGACAGAAAAAATAATTGTTCTTATTTGAGTGGTTGAGTGGAATCCTGGCTTTCAGGTTTTATAACACAAAACAGAAAGAAGATACCGACTTGCTACTTGCAGTTTTTATGGAACAGGGCTATAAAGTAAATAAATGTTATCATCATTTAGCAAATAGAGCTAAATATTGGTTTTATCTGACAGTTCAAGCCAAGGAAATAGTGCTGTGGACATGCTAGTTCAAATACCACAAAAGCTTTTTTTAAAAGAATTGCTAGGATTGAATAAGTACAGGTGAACCTTGACTTACGATCACAATGGAGCCCAAAATTCCTGTTGCTAAGTGAGACAATTGTTCACTGAGTTTTACCTTATTTGACAACCTTTCTTTCCACAGTTATTAAGTGAAGCACTGAAGTTGTTAAGTTAGTAGCACAGTTCTTAAGTGAATCTGTAAACTTTGCTTTTCAGGAGGCCTCAAAATCATATGACCTTGGGTCGCTGTCATAAATACAAGTCGGTTGCCTGAATTTTGTCTCAATTGTGTTCATGTGACCATGGGGGAAGGCTGCAACAGTCATAAATGTGAAAAATGGTCACAAATCACCTTTTTCAATAGGGTTGCAACTTCAAACACTCACAAAAACAAATGGGGCACAAAACAAATGGAAATCAAGGACTTTCTATCATTTTTTTCAAGGCCACAGAACTTCAAAAAGTCACTGAACAGAACAGCTTATTGGCCAAGTGTGATTGGACACACAAGGAATTTGTCTTTGGTGCATAGGCTCTCAGTGTACGTAAAAGAAAAGATACATTCATCAAGAATCATAAGGTACAACACTTAGTAATAGTCATAGGGTACAATAAGCAATCAAATCATGCTAGGAAACAATATCAATGTGAATTGTAAGGATACAAGCAACAAAGTTACAGTCATGCAGTCATATGATCCAAGTCTGCATGATTTCTCAGGTGAAGGAACTGTGATATAGACAATAGACAATAGAATATCAGAGTTGGAAGGGACCTTGGAGGTCTTCTAGTCCAACCCCCTGCTTAGGCAGGAAACCCTACACCACTTCAGACAAATGGTTATCCAACATCTTTTTAAAATCTTCCAGTGTTGGAGCATTCACAACCTCTGGAGGCAATTTGTTCCACTGATTAATTGTTCTAACTGTCAGGAAATTGTTCTAAGTTGCTTCTGAATTGAGGTCATTGCTGATTCTCTTGGGAAAAAGCAAATGAGGAAATAGCAAAGAGGTGGAACATCAAGATCAGCAACAGTAGAGACAAGAAGTGGATCTTCACCCAGGACGTTGGAGAGATTTCCCAAGGACTTGTTGGACTAGCTCGCTTGACAGCCAAGAAAGGTTAATTGCTCTTTTGGTATGCAACTGACCTTGTGTAACAATCACGCACAGAGACAACTGTAAAGACAGAAGCCCTTTAGAGTACACACAACTCATTCCTAAGATGATAAAAGCTTCTGGATATTTTCTTATTCTGCATGATGACTTGTTTGCTGTTTTAAAAGGAACCTAGAAGCTTCTGCTTATGTAGAGTTACACACTGGAATTTCTAGACAGATGGATGTGACTTTGTGCCTGCTAAGAACCAGGATAATAATGACAGTTAAATTATAGGCTCTACTTTATCTTCTTCAAATATAATAGCCAATGTGTTATTGTGGTAAAGATAACAGAATAGAAGAATAACAGAGTTTGAAGGGACCTTGGAGGTCTTCTAGTCCAACTACCTACTCAAGCAGGAAACCCAATACCATTTCAAATAAATGCTTGTTCAATCTCTTCTTGAAAACCTCCAGTGATGGAGTGCCCACAAATTCTGGAGGCAAGCCATTTCACTGATTAATTGTTCTCACTATCAGGAAAGTTCTCCTTAGTTCTAGGTTGCTTCTCTCGTTGATTAGTTTCCACCCATTGCTTCTTGTCCTGCCTTCAGGTGCTTTGGAGAATAGGTTGACCTCCCCTATTTTGTGCAGCCTAATGTCATTTTGTCATTGTCATTGGACTGCAAGGTGATCAAACTGGTCAGTCATAGAGGAGATCAACCCTGACTGCTCTTTAGAAGGCCAGATCCTGAAGATGAAACTGAAATACTTTGGCCACTTAATGAGAAGGAAGGACTCACCGAAGAAGAGCCTAATGCTGGGAAAGATTGAAGGCAAAAGAAGAAGGGGACGACAGAGAACAAGGTGGCTGGATGAAGTCACTGAAGCAGTAGGCATGAGATTAAATGGACTCCAGAGGATGGTAGAGGATAGGAAGGCCTGGAGGAATGCTGTCCATGGGGTCGCAATGGTTCGGACACGACTTCACAACTAACAACAATTGCAATGTCATTTTGAGCCTAATAGCTTATTGCTAATTATACACATGTGATGATCTTGAGGTTGCCTATGACTCCTTGTCTTCTTCTCTCAATTATTTGGCTTGGTTATAAACAGGAAGTGTTTAAACATTCCCTCCACCTTCCACCAAACCTTCTGAATATTCCCAGTGGCTGATATATCTAATTTTCATACTGCATTTCCATCTGTCAGGGTGAGGAGAGGCTGGGAGGAAATACATTAGCAGTCCACACATGAACAAGTTATTAGTTTATTTGGTCTACATGGAGTAGAGTGATTCAAGACTGATTTAAAATATTCATCGCCAATTACTTGGTGTAGTACAGTTCAAAGAGATGCAAATCTGAGCATTTGACTGAAAATTTAAACGAAAATAGCTGCAAATGGTTTCCCTGTGTGATTAACGAAACATTCCTTTCTAAGATAAATACTTCTTATATGTTGGGATAGGGGAGGTTTAATGTTTGCTTCCTTCCCTTCCTCTGTGCCAGTATCCATAAAATATAATCTTTTGTATGTTTTTTTTCTGAAATTTGAAGAAAAGATGGTCCCTTGGTGGCCAAACTTTATTCTGTTCAATCAAGGCTTTCACCCCCGAATAACAGAGATGAAAGCGATCTTAGAGGTCTTCTAGTCCAACTCTTTGCTTAAGGTTGGTTCTAGGTTGGCTTTTCTCTTTGATTCAGTGGTGGGTTGCCCCTGGTTCAGACCGGTTCGCAAGAACTGGTAGTAAAACCGGCGGGAGGCTCTGTCCACCTACCCTGACGTCATCAGGAAGCTTCTGTGCATATGTGGCCCTATTGCGAACTGGTAGTAAAGGTAAGTAGAACCCACCCCTGCCTTGATTAATTTCCATCGATTGCATCTTGTCCTGCCTTCAGGTGTTTTGGAGAATAGGTTGAGCCTCTCTTCCCTGTGCCAGTCCCTCAAATATTGGAACATTGTTGGAATAATGTTGGATCAGAATAAAAAATGTGATGGTAGCTCAGCAAGTATAAGTGAGGGCATTGTTTGGGTAACTTGGAAACTGTTGCGATACTTGCAGTGAAGGAAAGATGGTACTAATATTAATAATTTGGTCGCCATGATGTAAAAAAGATTTTGAGACTCTAGAAAGAGTGCAGAGAAGAGCAACCAAGATGATTAGGGGACTGGAGGCTAAAAGAAGAACGGTTGCAGGAACTGGGTATGTCTAGTTTATTGCAAAGAAGGACTAGGGGAGACATGATGGCAGTGTTCCAATATCTCAGGGGCTGCCACAAAGAAGAGGCAGTCAAGCTATTCTCCAAAGCATCTGAGGGTTGGACAAAAAGCAATGGGTGGAAACTAATCAAGGAGAGAAGCAACTTAGAACTAAGGAGAAATTTCCTTAGTTAACTGGTTAACTAGTTAACTGAAAGTCAACTGGTTAATTGTTAAAACAATTAACCAGTGGAACAACTTGCCTCCAGAAGTTGTGAACGCTCCAACACTGGAAGTTTTTAAGAAAATGTTGGACAACCATTTGTCTGAAGTGGTGTAGGGCTTCCTGCCTAAGCAGGGGGTTGGACTAGGAGACTTCTAAGGTCCCTTCCAACTCTGTTATTCTATATTCTAATAGAAGAGAATATTGATAGCTCAGGGTTGAACTGTGCTCAACCTTGGTGCTCTCTGAGTTTGGCTGATTTCTTGCAAATGTTTCATTACCCAGCTAGGTAACATCAGGGCTAGAGGGGAATAAGATGTGCTCTCATTTTATACACTAGTGGCCTGCTCTGTCAGTGGGAGTATTCTTGGAGGGCCATTGTTTAAATTATAACTGTGATAAAGAAAGAAAAGATCAGATATATAAATGGACCCTCAATTTAGCATTCCACAAAATGTCTTTGTTTGTCATATACTGTATCCTTAACAAGATAGCTTCAGTCCCGTTTGTGAGGCCCTTCCACTTTTTCAAAGTTGTTCTCCTCCTCTAAAATAATCTGGGAATTCAAATACAGTTCTTATTCCAGTCGCTAGACTTCAATTCCTTCCACCCAGGATCTTTTTGTACGTGTGCATCTTTGGCATTCCGCAATTCATTGTAGGCTTTTTCCAATTATGATGGGATGCTGATATCGGCCAGCCTTTGAGAGCTGTTAAGGAAATTGTGCTTCTCCTCACCCCAATGCCTTCAACCTTTCAGAAAGGTTATCTCCATTTCTCCCTCTCTTTTTGGAGAGGCGAAGAAGCATGTCTGGATTCAGGTGTTTTGTTTTTTTTCCTGAATGCCCAATTCAAACATTTTTTTTTTAATTTGATTTATATGCCGCCCTTCTCCGGAGACTCAGGGCGGCTTACAATGCGTTAAGTATTTGCAAAAAGCATGAAAATGCTGACTATAGCAGCGGTCACCAACCGGTGGTCTGTGGACCATTGATGATCCGTAAGAAAATTTTGATGGTCCGCAGAAAAATTACTTGCATTTTTTATATTGCATTAAATCAGGGGTCCTCAAACTACGGCCCCTGGGATAGATACGTGCAATGAACGTTGCTGCAGAGAGTTTCCCCCTTCAGGGTCTTTGTGCAGGTCTGAGGGGGGAGGGAGAAATTCCGACTTGGAGTCTGCTTCAGCTTCCTGGTGCAGGGCTTTGGGTGAAGGCTGGAGGAAAGTGCCGCTGGTGGCAAAGAGCCAGAGGGCCTCTTTCCAGTGGGACTGCCTCATGGACTGGAACTGGCTGACCATCTCAGACCGCTGAGCCTCCATGCGCCGGTACCTGGCCTTGCACTCCCACAGGTCTTCCCTCTACTTGGAAAGCCTATGCTCGTAGTCCTCAGTGAGGTGCTTCTGTTGAGCCTCCTTCTCGGTCAGATCCAATTTGAACTGAGCTGTTTTGCCAACTCTTTCTCATGACGGCTGCTTAACTCCAACAACTGCTTCCTGTTGAGGCCCTAAGGAGCCCGGGCGGGCAGGTAAGGAATATTAAGTAGAGGCTGGCAAGGTGCCCCTCAACGTGAGTGACATCGAGCTGGCCACGCCCACCCAGTCACATGACCACCTTGCCAGCCAGTCATTAGGCAGATCATATTAGTGGTCTGCAGGATTCAAATTATGAATTTAGTGGTCCCTAAGGTCCGAAAGGTTAATGACCCCTGGGCTGTAGTATAAAGGCCTCATCTTCCTTGGTCTCCAAAGGTGGGATTCAGCCGGTTTGCACCGGTTCAGGTTTACCCATAGTAGTTACCTGTGGGTGGGCCACCCCCACCCACCGCCCACCCTCTCGGGAGCAATCCCATCCTATATTGCTGTGTTTTGTGACGCCACACTCATGTGCGGACAGTGTGCGCAAGCAAATTGCCGTGTTCTGTGATGCCACACACATGCGTAGATAGCGCATGCACACATTTCCAGTGCTGGGCAAACCGGTTATTACAGTAGGTGAAGCCCACCTTTGCTGGTCTCCCAAGACCAGCAGAATTCAACTGGAAATGGCAAAGCAAAGGAATGTTTCCCTGCAAAATCGTAGCTCCATCGCCAGGAGAAGTAAAAGTTTTTTTCGATAGCTTCCCTCTTCACTTTCAGGAGAAGTTCTGAGACATTTGCTAGAGCTGTGCAAGTGATCTTGATTCAAGGTAGAAGGAAAAATCCATGGATGCATATTATCTCACAGGCTGAAAAAAGGCTTCCTTTCCCCAATAAATAAACTAGACTTAGTACTATAGTACAGTGTTTCCCAAAGTGTGGTACGCATACCCCCAGGGGTATGGGAAGAGTTTGGTGGGGGTACACATTGCACCGGAGTTTGGTGGGGATCACGTGGGAATATCCACTGCACTGTGCTTAGCTGCGCCCACAGAACAAGGAAAGAAATAGGCATGTATCGCAGTTTTTACACGGGAACTGGGGCCATCGTACATCGTATCGCAACTCATTATGGCGGGAACTTCTGCGCATCCTTTGCGCAGCTCGGGTTCGTCCATTTTTAAACTGCGGGAACATTAACAGTTGACGTTGAGCTGCGGAGCTGTTTAAACGCCGGAGAATTGCAGTGTTATCTAAGTGTTTCCCAAAGTGTGGTACACGTACCCCCAGGGGTACCATATGTTTTTTATGAGGGGTACTCAGCGTTACAAAAATTATAGAAGGGGTACACATATGTCAAAAGTTTGGGAAACACTGCTATAGTAGTTTGGAAACCTGAAGATAGAATAGAATAGAATAGAATAGAATAGAATAGAATAGAATAGAATAGAATAGAATAGAATAGAATAGAATAGAATAGAATAGAATAGAATAGAATAGAATAGAATAGAATAGAATTCTTTATTGGCCAAGTGTGATTGGGCACACAAGGAATTTGTTTTTGGTGCATATGCTCTCAGTGTACATAAAGAAAAAATAAAATATATTCGTCAAGAATCATAAGGTACAACACTTAGTGATAGTCATAGGATACTAATAAACAATCAAATCGTACTAAGAAACAATAAAAACAATATAAGTTGTAAAGGTACAAGCAACATGGATATAGCCATAAGTGGGAAGAGATAGGTACTAGGAAGGATGAGATGAAAAATAGTAATACAGTCTTAGTAGTTCATTCGACGGTGTTGTGGGAATTCGTTGTTAAGCAGAGTGATGGTATTCAGGAAAAAACTGTTCTTGTGTCTAGTTGTTCTGGTGTGCAGTGCTCTGTAGCGTCGTGTTGAGGGTAGGAGTTGAAACAATTTATGTCCAGGATGTGAGAGGTCTGTAGATATTTTCACAGCCCTCTTTTTAACTCGTGCAGTATACAGATCCTCAATGGAAGGCAGGTTGGTAGCCATTATTTTTTTCTGCAGTTCTGATTATCCTCTGAAGTCTGTTTCTGTCTTGTTTGATTGCAGAGCCAAACCAGACAGTTATGGAGGTTCAGGTGACAGACTCAATAATTCCTCAGTAGAACTGGATCAGCAGCTCCTTCGGCAGTTTGACCTTTTTGAGTTGGCACAGAAAGAACATTCTTTATTGTGTTTCGTTGATGACATTTTTTGATGTTGGGTGTCCATTTTAAGTCTTGAGATATGATAGAACCTAGAAACTTGAAGGTCTCTACTGTTGATAGTGTGTTGTTTAGTATTGTAAGGTAATTGTGGTTGTAAGTTGTTCTGCCCAGACTTGGCTTGTGTCTGTTTTTGTACTTCTTCAAGAGGTTTCTTCTGGACAGATTCCTTTGATGCTTGACTGTTTCAAGAGCGGGGCACAGTCTTAGCCAGTTACTTGCCACCTGAGTTTAAGCCTGGCTGTTCCCTTTGCATCCATTTTCTCTGGAATGTGTTTGTTAGGGAGATTTGTGAAGGAGCCAGGATATCTTTAACAATGTTTCTTTAACAACCTATAAAGGCTCTGGAGGCTGGGGAGAGAGAAAAACGGGCCTTCCCCCCCACCACACACCAAGGTCCTCCTGTTTTCCTATTTCTGGTGGGCCCAGAAGGCCCAAAAATCAGGTGGCCAGCACGCGCATGCTCGCTGGAGCTGAGCTCACATACCCACCAATATAGCTATGTGTGTCACCTGTGGCACACATGCCATAGGTTCGCCATCACGGGTATAGGGTCTCCTGCTTGAGTAGGGGGTTGGACTAGAGGACCTCCAGGGTACCTTCCAACTCTGTTATTCTGTTAAAGGCAACTGGGGATCCACAGCTCATGAGAAGGATAGAAATAGTCTCTAGGGCTTTTCTCTGTAAGCTGTTCACTATTACCGAGTAGCCTATAAATAGCATGGAGAAAGAAAAAAAAAAAAACCAAACAAATATTACCGTGTTCTCGTGGGTAGATTGCTCACTGGAGCAGATGTTAATCCACATCTGAGGCTTTTTATAATGCGTTCTGCCTTCGTGCAGAAGAGAAAATCCAAACACAGAACAGAACAGGGAGCACAATTCCCTGTTTACTTTAGGGCTCTGTTTTCCTGGAAAACAAAACAAAAAACCGCCAAAGCTTCTGGATTTTACAATTCCAGAGAACCGCTTGTAACTGGGTCTTTAGTCTATTTCAGGAAAACGCTCGTAATGACAGGACCGCCTCTGAAAGGAAGAGAGATTGCTGAATAGGACTTTTTGGAGGTCAGGAGTTGCGACTTCAGGAGTTCGCATCCCTCCTTCCTCCCTTCCTGGGGCCTAGAAGAGATGGAATGAATTATGCAAACGCCAGAGAAACCTAAGTGTCTTTTCCGAAGTACCGAATTTAGGTTATTGTTGCGGTACGGTTGTCACCACCGTCTCTGGGGTGAAGGGAAGCATCACGGGAAATAGCAGGGAGCAGCTGGCACTTTCTAACTTGCACGATGGCTTTGCTTGCAACTGGTAAATTGTCCTCCAGGTCCAACAGGGTTCAGATCTTCCCTCCATTATTGTCACAATCGGCCTTAGGAGAAGGATGAGGAGAAGGTATTCTGTTATCAATCAATCAGCCCGGGTGGGATTTGGTTTCCCTGTTTCTTCAGGCCTGCTCAGAAGAGACGCACTCTGGAGTCTTTGTGTCATATCCCAATTTCTCATCTCTTCCGTTTTCTGGTTGAAAATGGCAGCAGTGTTCTTTCTCCTTTCGTGTGTGTGTGTGTGTGTGTGTGTGTGTGTGTGTGTGTGTGTGTGTAAATCCATGGGTAGTTGAAGGTTGCAGCTGAGCTCTTCACAGCTGCTTTTTGCTGCCTGAAGTTTCTTGGGAAATGGCTCCTGATTCAAATGTTCAGGTAGGTGTAAGAAACAAGAGAGGAAAAAGGCAGGTGTTTGTTTGTTTTTTTCCCCTGTGAGGAGAAATAACAAGGGAGTAAGCTTCACTTGTTTTCTTCTCAGAAAAAAATAATAATAATTCTGGAGGACATGCTACAAGACGGGTTGCTTTTTTTAAAGCGTGTATTTCTTTTCTTTTAGAGAAGTTTGAGGTGTGTGTTTTTTTTATTTATTTAAGTATTCTGGAGGCCATGTTTTACGGTGTTGGTTGACTTGTGCAAATAAATGGCGTTTTTGAAAAAAAAGAGAAGTGCTAATAATGCTCAAAAGGAGGCGGTGGCTCAATGGCTAAGACACTGAACTTGTCACTCAGAAAGGTCGGCAGTTCAGCGGTTCGAATCCCTAGTGCCGTGTAACGGGGTGAGCTCCCGTTACTTGTCCCAGCTTCTGCCAACCTAGCAGTTCGAAAGCATGTAAAAAATGCAAGTAGAAAAATAGGGACCACCTTTGGTGGGAAGGTAACAGTGTTCCGTGCACCTTTGGCGTTTAGTCATGCCGGCCACATGACCACGGAGACGTGTTTGGACAGCGCTGGCTCTTTGGCATTGAAATGGAGATGAGTACCACCCCCTAGAGTCGGGAACGACTAGCACTTATGTGCGAGGGGAACCTTTACCTTAATAATGATCAAAAAGAGGTATTTTTTAGAGCAGATGGGAAGAACCATTGTAATCTACACAACGAAGTAGACACAACAAAATCTGTAGTGCTTTCAAGATGGATGTCCATTATTTGGGTTGCTCACAAATCTTAAATCCTAGTAAAGTTGGCTTGCATTGAAGCTGGATCGTGTCTACATGCCTATCGCAAACAGAACAAACTGCAGATTTTGGATATAAATATTAATAACTATTACACTGACCAAGGCAAGTGCTGGTTCTTTTGTGCACTGATATTTTCTTCTTATGCAAGTTGCATCTGAGGTCACTTTCGTAATTCTTCTGATATTTATTTACTTAGCAGACTTAAATAGCCACCCGTCTCACAGATTGTGACTCTCTGTGGGCATACAGCCACTGTGACAATAAAAACAGCGTAACAGTAGTTCAAACACTAAGGTGCAAATATAATTTTTTTTTAAAGTAGGAAAACAAAATAAGCAAGATGGCCAGAGAATACCAATCCACTCCATATAATAGCAATAGCACTTAGACTTATATACCACTTCACAGTGCTTTACAGCCCTCTCTAAATGGTTTACCGAGTCAGCCTATTGCCCCCAATAATCTGGGTCCTCATTTTACCCACCTCAGAAGAATGGAAGGCTGAGTCAACCTTGAGCCTGGTGAGATTCAAACTGCCAAATTGCAGGCAGCTGGCAGTCAGCAGAAGTAGCCTGCACTAAAGGTAAAGGTAAAGGTTCCCCTCGCATATATGTGCTAGTCGTTCCCGACTCTAAGGGGCGGTACTCATCTCCGTTTCAAAGCCGAAGAGCCTGCGCTGTCCAAACACGTCTCCATGTTCATGTGGCCGGCATGACTAAATGCCAAAGGCGCACGGAATGCTGTTACCTTCCCACCAAAGGTGGTCCCTATTTTTCTACTTGCATTTTTTACGTGCTTTCGAACTGCTAGGTTGGCAGAAGCTGGGACAAGTTAACGGGAGCTCACCCCATTATGTGGCGCTAGGGATTCGAACCACTGAACTGCCAACCTTTCGATTGACAAAGTCAGTGTCTTAGCCACTGAGCCACCACATCTCCACTGAGTCACCACTGAGCTTGCAGTACTGCACTCTAACCGCTCTGCCACCGCGGCTCTAATACAACCACTTTGCAGGCTCTGCGCTGGTCAATTTTATTAAATGTAGAAAAGCCCAGACCCATAAATCCACTGGTTAAAAGTCATGGTGTCTAAACATTGGGTCATTTCTATAGAACTTAATAAGATATAGGAGGCAGGCCATACCTTTGCTAAATGAAAAGGGATCCTAACTTTCATTCATATGTATCGTGGGAGGATCGAGAGATGGACCTTCGGCACAAGATTCTGTTGTTGGCATCTTTTGGGTAAGGGGTCGGAACTCATTGCACACATTTTGCTGACCTTGGAAAGTTAAGCAGGATCAAACTGAGGAGAACTGATGAAAATATCAATTGAGAGACAACCCCATTTTTTACTAGAACTGATAATGTCACCTAGTTTGGGTAATGAACGTCTGCAAAAAACCCATCAAGCTCAGAGAGCACCGAGGAACCCACAGTCCTCCTCCTCCTCCTCCCAACCCCTACCTCCTTCTAGCACTGATGATGTTACCTACTTTGGGTAATGAATGTCTGCAAGAAAACCACCAAGCTCAGAGAGTAACAAGGAACCCACAGTCCTCCTCCTCCTCCTCCTCCTCCTCCTCCTCCTCCTCCTCCTCCTCCTCCTCCTCCTCCTCCTCCTCCTCCTCCCACCAACCCCTACCTCTTTCTATCACTGATGATGTTACCTAGTTGGGTAATGAACATCTGCAAGAAAACAACCAAGCTCAGAAAGTACCAAAGAACCCATAGTTGTTGTTGTTGTTGTTGTTGTTGTTGCCCCTCCTCCTCCTCCTCCTCCTCCTCCTCCTCCTCCTCCTCCTCCTCCTCCCTTCTAGCACTGATGATGTTAACTAGTTAGGTCATGAAACATCTGCAAGAAAACAACCAAGCTCAGAGAGTACCAAGGAACCCATAGTTGCTGTTCTCCTCCTCCTCCTCCTCCTCCTCCTCCTCCTCCTCCTCCTTCTCCTCCTCCCTTCTAGCACTGTTGATGTTACCTAGTTGGGTAATGAAACATCTGCAAGAAAACAACCAAGATCAGAAAGTACCAAAGAACCCATAGTTGTTGTTGTTGTTGTTGTTGTTGCCCCTCCTCCTCCTCCTCCTCCTCCTCCTCCTCCTCCTCCTCCTCCTCCTCCTCCTCCACCTCCTCCCTTCTAGCACTGATGATGTTAACTAGTTAGGTCATGAAACATCTGCAAGAAAACAACCAAGCTCAGAGAGTACCAAGGAACCCATAGTTGCTGTTCTTCTTCTTCTCCTCCTCCTCCTTCTCCTCCTCCTCCTCCCTTCTAGCACTGTTGATGTTACCTAGTTGGGTAATGAAACATCTGCAAGAAAACAACTAAGCTCCAAGGACCCTTGATGAGAGTTTGAATGGGAGATGTCCAACAATCCCAAGACTATGGGGAACTCTGGGGAAAAAACTATCCTGGAAGAAAACAACGGAATGGCTGCCTAAAGTCATTGTCGGTCAGATATTTCCAAATGAACTTGACATGTAGGACCATCAACCTTACCTACTGCTTTGAATAAGAGGAGTCCAAACAGAAAGGTAGACCCATTTTTGGAGAAGGGGTGACCAAAAGAAGCCAGGGAAAGTAAGTCTCCTGCAAACAGAGACTTGACTCCTTCGCCATCTATTCCTGCTCATGATATCTTGCGCAATCTTTTCTCTTTAGGCCAAATTTCCATCGGACAATATTGGTCTACTGAGCTGCTTACCATTGCAAGTCCTGAGTTTGATGCAGTCATTGTTGTTGTTGTTCCTATGATGGATTTAGATTTGTTTAGATCAGGGATCAGCAACCTGCGGCTCTGGAGCCACATGTGGCTCTTTCACCCCTCTGCTGCAGCTCCCTGTCACTCAAAATATGCATCACAACCACCAATGTGCAACACCCGCTGGCACATGATTTATTGAGCTTTTCAACCCCCGGTAGACCAACTATAGATAAATCCAAGAAAGTTTCAGAAGAAAACAGAACATTTAATTCAACTACATATGGTAGTTTTGTGGCCGCTCAAGAAATAGTCAGGCACAGGAAGGGTTTTGTGGCTCCCGGTGTTTTCTTTTCTGTGGGAAACAGGTCCAAATGGCTCTTTGAGTGTTTAAGGTTGCAGACCCCTGGTTTAGATGAATAGCTGTGGTTTTCTAAGTTAGATCCTTGAACGACTGGCTTGTCTGTTGGTAAACCTCTCCTAGAGTGCAAATCCTTCCATCAGAGAAGTTTGTCAACTGGATATTTTTTTTTGCCCTCCTTCACACTTTACAATAACAATTGCCTGTAATTGCTGTGTGCAAAGTTAAAAGCACTCTCGAGTGCTTTGAAGGGTAATAATTTGGGTGTCAAAGTTACACTTATTGCATTGCACCAGAGAGAACCGGAGTGTCTGAACAGTTAAAAACAAGCATGTCCAATCTTGTCTCAGCATTTATGCAGCTATGACTGATACTTTCATTTGAAAATTAAGAGGCTCGTACTTAGCTGGGTGGGTTAACCGCTGTTATGTAGCAAGAATCGACTGATGGAGATACTGAAATATTTTTCAGCTCGTCTCTTGTTCATGCAGAGCTGGGCTCTCTAGCCATGGCTGATTCTCAAAAGAGGAAAAGTTGCTAAACTGCCTGATGAAGCCTCTGAAGCAGCCACTTCTGTTTTTGGAGGATTTCAATCAATCAATCAGAATAGAGCTGGAAGGGACATTGGAGGTCTTCTAGTCCAATCCGGTGCTCAAGCAGGGCAATAAATAAAAGCCTCTCATGATGAAGCACCCACAACTTCTGAAGGCAAGCCCTTCCACTGGTTAGTTGTTCTCACTGTTAGGAAGTTTCTCCTTAATTCCAGGTTGCTTCTCTCCTTGATTAGTTTCCATCCATTATTTCTTGTCTTGCCTTCTGGTGCTTTGGAAAAAAGTTGACCCAGTGGTGAAATGTAAAATTTGTTACTACTGGTTCTGTGGGCATGGCTTGGTGGGGGGATAATGTGATTGGGTGGGCATGGGTGAAGAAAAAAATATTTTAAAAGTAAAAAAAAAGCCTCTGATGATCACGCGGCTCAGCTGGGCATGGGGGGTAGACAGGGATTTTTGCTACCAGTTCTCTGAACCACCCGCCGTCATCGCTACCGGATCGGGTGATCCGGTCTGAACCGGGAGCATTTCACCTCTGAGTTGACCCCCTCTTCTTTGAAGCAGCCCCTCAAATATTGGAATACTGCTATCATGTCCCCTTTAGTCCTTCTTTTCTCTAGACAAGCCATATCCAAATCCTTCAACCATTCTTCATATGTTTTAGTCTCCAGGCCTTTAATCAGTGGTGGGATTCAGTCAGTTCGCACCAATTCAGGAGAACCGGTTGTTGGAAGAAATCATAGTTTGTTTTTTTCCACTTTACAGGGCTAATCCTGTAAGGAAGGCAGGAAGGAAACATTCCGGTGTTGTTTCTAGCCTAATCTTTATTGCCCTGCTTACAGAAACTGCCTCTCCAGTTAACCCTTGTTACATTGTAACAGCTAAGGTGAAGCGCCCATCGACGTGAGTGACATTGAACTGGCCACACCCACACAGTCACATGACCACCGAGCCACACCTACCCAGCTAGTCATTAGGGCAGAGAACCGATTGTTAAATTATTTGAATCCCAACACTGCCTTTAATCATCTCAGTTGCTCTTCTCTGCACGTTTTGCAAACCCTCAACTTTTTTTTTGTTGTAATGTGCTGACCAAAACTGGATGTATTCAAGTATTCCAAATGTGATCTTACTGAGGTTTTATAAAGCGGTTACTAATAGTCTGGTGATTTTGAGTCTGTGCCTCTGTTTAGACAGCTAAGGATTGTATTGGCTTTCTTGGCTGCTGCCGCACACGGCTGGCTCATATTTAAGTGATCGTCTACTAGGACTCCAAAATCCCTCTCATCGTTACTGTTCTTGAACCAGGTTTCACCTGATCTGTACTTGTACCTTTGGTTTTCCCTGCCCAGGTGTAAAACTTTGCTTTTCTCCACCTTAAATGTCATGTTGTTGGATAGGGCCCATTTGTTGTGACCCAGGTCCAAGTAGTTAGTATTAAATACAAACAGTTCGAAAACAAATAGACTTTATTAGAACAGCTAAGAATTCTCAGCGTAGTCCAAACTAAATTAAAGCAAATTCTTCAAAACACCATTCCTCAGTTTATCACCGACCTTGGAATAATTAGGCAAACTGTGAAAGGCTTTTCTTGGCAGAAAAGAAGCAGAAGACTCCAACAAGAAATGAATAAAGTGAAACAAGAAGCAATTCTCTCAATGTTGTTTTCCGGCAAAGACGCCAAGAGCCGTTGCTGGTCTTTTAAGCCTTATGAGAGGGGCCAATCATCTCATGGCCCTACTCCCGAGTTGTCCTTTTTGCTTTAGCTGCTCTTGCCTTCTGACAGCTCTTCTCATATGTGCACTAGGAACAGGCTCCTCCTGTTCTTCTGCCTCTCTACTGTCAGCCTCCGGAGGCTCTGAAATCCGCACATCACTCCCCGATGGCCCTGGCCCCATCTCTGCCTCCGACGCAGAGCCCACATCTGGGCCTTCCCCAGCCTTCCCCAGCCTCCAGGACTGTCCCATGTTCTTCCTCAGCCTCATCGCTGTCCAACTCTGCTGCCAGCTCCGCAGGCTGCTGGCAAACCACACCACCATTGTTCTAATCTGTCAAGATCTTTTTGGCTTCTAAGCTTGTCGTCTGGGGTGTTTTCTGGAAGTCTTTCTCCTGCCTCCAGTCTCTTTCAAACAGAAGTATAACAAATGCAGAAATGGTAATTTCAATGCCCATTAGGCCTCTGGGTTTGCCTTCACAGAAGCCTGATGAAGAAGATTCAGGTAATTTATGCACAGCAACTATTGCGAGAATGACACTGAATTGTCGCTCAGCAGTAACTGTTGCCTTCTTGTGAATCAAAAGCCAAGACTGTTAGAGATGTTTCTGAAGGTATTTGAGTTAGGAATGGTGCAAGAAGTAGCTAGAATTTTGCACTTGTATGATGCTATCACTTGTATGATGCTGTGATCCTTCTTTAAAACCTGAAGTTCAGTTTATAGAAAATTTGCTTCACAGGTATGAGCAAAAATGTTCCTAGAACAGTGTGTCTTATTTTATTTTTATTGATATTCCTGAGTTGAACATAGAATATCATCCATCCCTTTCTTTAACAGAATGACAAAGTTTGGAAGGGGCCTTGGAAGTCTTCTAGTCCAATCACCTGCTCGAGCAGGAGACCCTATACCAGGGGTGAAATCCATTTTTTTCCCCTACTGGTTCTGTGGGCATGGCTTGGTGGGCATGGCAGGGGAAGGATATTGCAAAATCTCCATTCCCTCCCCTCCTGGGGAATGGATATTTCAAAATCTCCATTCCTACCCCACTCTGGGGCCAGCCAGAGGCAGTATTTGCCAGTTCTCAGAACTACTCAAAATTTCCGCTACCGGTTCTCCAGAACCTGTTAGAACCTGCTGGATTTCACCCCTGCCCTACACCTGTGTTGGTGAACCTTTTTGGCATGGAGTGCCGAAATGGGAGTGCCCACGGGGGAGCGTCAGAAACCTGAAGAGCAGCTAAGCTTCCAGTTTCCAGCGAGCACATGTGCGCTGGACACTTGGTCTTCTGGCATGCATGCACATGTGAAGAACAGCTGGCCAGCGCGCATGCGTGTGCCAAAAACTGGAACTCAGTTTCCCGGCACATGCATGCATGTGAGGTCCGGTTATATATAACTCACTTTCTTCAGTGGCGTCGTAATTCAAACGGTCATTAAATGAATTGCCATAAGTCAGGGATTCTTGCCTGACATCCCCTTCCCAAGTGGCATAAATCAGGTTCTTGCTGCTGATTATTTTAAAAAGACTCCCTGTTTTGATAGAAAGTTTGTCCTCCCTCTAGAGCTGATGGATATGTAGCGTTTACTGTAATTAGTTTATTTAAATTTGTGCTTAATGTAGCGCAGTACAGTTGCTTGTATTATGACGAAGTGGGAAGTTTACAATCGTTTTCAAATCATTGAAAAGTTTACAATCATTTGAAATCAAAGAAATTGCACATGCCCCAAATGAATAATAGAGATACCAGGAATGGCAGATTTAGAAAGAAAGTGAAAAAAGAAAGAAAGAAAGAAAGAAAGAAAGAAAGAAAGAAAGAAAGAAAGAAAGAAAGAAAGAAAGAAAGAAAGAAAGAAAGAAAGAAAAAGAAAAACTTACTTTAAAAGGTGTTTAACTCTGGTTATTTTTATTATTATTTTTACACTTTACAAAATAGGGCCTGGATGGCGAACCTATGGCACGCCTGCCACAGGTGGCACGCAGAGCCATATCTGTGGGCACGTGAGCATTGCCCTAGCTCAGCTCCAGCACACATGTGCGCGCCGGCCAGCTGATTTTTGGGCCTTTCGGGCCCACCAGAAGTCAGGAAACAGGCTGTTTCCAGCCTCTGGAGGTCCTCCAGGTGACTAGGTGAGGCTGTTTTCGCCCTCCCCAGGCTCCAAAAAAGCCTCTGGAGCCTGGGGAGGGCGAAAAATGGGCCTACTGGGCCTACTGGTGACCTCTTTGCCGTCGTGTGCCAAAAGTGGGGGGAGTGCGGGGGGGGGTCACACATGAATGCGCAGGGGGCAGGGGGCATTGAATTATGGGTGTGGGCATGCCCACACGCAGCCCCCTCGTACTCCCGCTGCTTTTGGCAGACGACGGCAAAAAGGTTAGCCATCACTGATATAGGGTTGTTTCCCCACAGGGTTTTCTGCCTCAATGAACAATTATTTCCCATAAAGTTTTGATTCCCAATCTGAGATGGGTTTTTGGGCGACTATTTTGTAAGTAACCCGTAGTAAGACGGCTTATCTACAAAGATATTTGCTTTCTCCCAAATCGTAGAAAGCTTCTTTAAACAAGAAAAGCAGAAGAATCCCTTCCTTAAATGTGCACAGAGGGGGGGAAAAAAAAAAGCCTTTTAATGGGAAATCATCCAGTTGCTGGAACACTTTTAACCTTATCCTTTTCATCTCAATAAATATTGCTAAAGAGGATTCTGTGGAAACCAGACTTGGAAAACAATTGTGTGGGGGGGTTTTTTCCCCCCACAGCTGCCAAAGAGGCAGACATTTTTTTAACGCGAGCCAGAAGTCTATAAAGAAAAATTAAACATCTTTTTATTTAGTCAGTTGAGAAGCGATTTGTTTTATATAACAATGGCTGTGGTATCTTTGAAAAACGTGTCTTCCGCACGTGGCTCAGATTCAGGGTCCTCAAAATATTTTGAAACGAGTTTCTAAACAGTTGAAATTGAAAACAGCAACAGATCTGAACGTACGTCTGTTTCTACTGGGCAGGAATTGAAAACTTGTTTTTATCAAAAGGCTGATTTCAGATTTCACTTTTTTCCAAATTGGGGGTGCAACAATTTTCTGAAGTGGGAATGAAAAGTACAGCTACTTCTGTAAAATAACTTAGTTTAGTTTAGTTTAGAAGGCAGGTCTTAAGTTTACCTTTAAAAATTCATAAATCATATTGTATATTGCAGTAAATACTTGTTGTTGTTAGTTGTTAGTTGTGAAGTCGTGTACAACCCATCGTGACCCCATGACCAACGTTTCTCCAGGCCTTCCTGTCCTCTACCATCCATTTAAGATCACCCTGTCTGCTTCAGTGACTCCATCCAGCCACCTCGTTCTCTGCCGTCCCCTTCTTCTTTCGCCCTCAATCGTTCCCAGCATTAGGTTCTTCTCCAGTGAGTCCTTCCTTCTCATTAGGTGGCCAAAGTATTTGAGTTTCCTCTTCAGGTTCTGGCCTTCTAGAGAGCAGTCAGGGTTGATCTCCTCTAGGACTGACCGGTTTGATCGCCTTGCAGTCCAAGGGACTCACAGGAGTCTTCTCCAGCACCAGAGTTCAAAGGCCTCAATTCTTTGGCGCTCAGCCTTTCTTATGGTCCAACTTTCACAGCCATACATTGCAACTGGGAAAGCCATAACCTTGACTATACGCACTGCAGTAAATAATAATATCAAATGTCAGACATAAGCAGATGGGCATGTCTATCTCTGTGCATCTTGGGTGAAAATTATGTCCCCCTTTCCCCTTTATGTTCTACATCAGTGGTCCCCCAATCTTTGCAGTTTGGGGTCCTGGCGGGGGGCGGGGAGGGAGGGGAGCTAAACTGCTCGTGTGGTCTGGTTGCAAATAGGCCACGGCCCCATAGTGGGCCATGAGCCAGAGGTTGGAGACGCATGCTCTACTTGTCTGTCTTGACTTATCGTGAAAGGAACTACTTCTTCTTCTTCTTCTTCTTCTTCTTCTTCTTCTTCTTCTTCTTCTTCTTCTTCTTCTTCTTCTTCTTCTTCTTCTTCTTCTTCTTCTTCTTCTTCCCCCCATCCTCCTCCTCCTCCTTCTCCTCCTCCTCCTCCTCCTCCTCCTCCTCCTCCTCCTCCTCCTCCTCCTCCTCCTCCTCCTCCTCCTTCTTCTTCTCTTTTATTCATTAAACATGAAACTCAGTCAACTGAACATTTAAATATGTGTCACAAATACGATTGACTGGTGCTAGTGGTTGATACGGGTTGCTGCCAGCGTCCTAGGTATCAACCAAGTACCTTCTTAAAATATATGATGTTCTGAGTAGTGCAGTTTTTTGCAGTTCCCCTGGTGTTATTGCAGGAAGTTACAATTTCTTGATGTGTTTTGTAAAATTCTTGGACATAGTACCAAGTACCCCGATAACAATGGGTATCACTGTTACATGTTTCATCCATAACCGTGTAGTTTCGATTGCCAGGTCGCGATATTTCGTGATTTTTTCCAGTTCTTTTTCTTCAACTCTGGTGTCTCCTGGTACATTGACATCAATAAACACTACAATGATGATGATGATGATGATGATGATGATGATGATGATGATGATGATTGGAATTGTCTAACCAGAATTATTATGAGATAAAATGAAAAGGGAATTGGTTGAAGGACAGGGCAAAGATGTTTTTTGTTTCAGCAAACAGCATCATGTTCTCTTATCCCAAAGTGCAGCATGCAAGATTCAACTGTTATACACCATGTTTCCTAGGGCTCATTGCAAACTCCAGAATTCTTTTAAAATGTTGTCAATATCACCGTGTGTAGTGTTTGGCTATCTGGTCAGCCCAGCCATCCCTTTCCCTGTTTTTAAATCTGAAGGCCACATTTCATTCTTTACTTTATGGTACTCTTCTATCAAGGCCCCATTCATAATTTCATTTGGATCAATTCTGTGATAGCTCCCCTCAAGTATCTTCCAACACTTGAACAGCTATCAGAAGGAAGAGAGGGTTGATTTATTCTCCAAAACCCCTGAGGGCAGGACAAGAAACAACTGTTCTGACCTAGGCTTCCCCAGCAGCACAGAGCCGAGTCTTCCTCCCAATAAACCCCTTTTATTTAATTTACAGTGAATTCCTGTCCAGCAAAGTCTTTCCTCTCCCACAGTCTTTCAAGATAGTTCACAATTGCCGACCTTTATCAGGCTTGGAGAGTGGCCAGGCCTATATCTTTCAGACGCCACAATACTTGACAAGAATGCAGGAATGAACTAATTGTCTCCTGCAAACTCCACTCCCCTTCCGCTCCTCTTTTATTCCCTCTGGGAGGGGCCCTTCCTCGTCCACCTGTGGCCTTACTCCCAAGTCGACCTTTGTTCTTTAGCTGTTCCCTTCATCTGGCAACTCTGCGCATGCGCACACTGGGAACAGGCTCCAGCTGTTTGCCTGCCTCACTGATGTCTGACTCTGAAGGCAGCTGATAACTGGCATATGGCCCTGGCCCCATCTCTGCCTCTGACGCAGAGCCCTCATCAGAGCCTTCCCCAGACTCCAGGACTGGCCCATGTTCCTCCCCAGCCTCTTCACTGTCTGAATCTGCTACAAGATCCGCTGGCGGGCCACAACAGCAAGGGTGGAAGATCTTCAGAGGGACATCCAGCCTGGAAATAAAGAGGAATTTCCTGACAGTGAGAACCATTCATCAATGGAATGGCCTGTCTTCTGGAAATATGGGCGCTCCATCACTGGAAGTTTTCAAGAAAAGTTTGGATAGCCATTTTTCCAGGATGGAATGACGATTCCTGTCTTGGGCAGAGAGCTGGACAAGAAGACCTCCAAGATCCTTCCAGTCTTATTATTCTATGATTCTAATTTGGGGGGCGGGGATAATCAGAAGATGTTGTAAAATGGGATTGGCAGAATATCCCAAAGGTGCTTTTCAAAAAGCAACTGGACTTCCTTGATTTTTTTTTTTTCCCTTTGAAAACGTTTTGCTTCTCATCCAAGACGTTTCTTCCGTTTTGAAGTCAAAGCTATGAGAAAGCTTCTTGGATGAGAAGCAAGACATTTTCAAAGGAAAAAAAAAAAAAACCCAAGAAAATCCAGTCACCTTTTTAAAAAGCCCTTTTGAGACAACCCGCGACCTGGATGATGGAGAATTTCCATCAATGATTGGCAGAATACCATCCTGGAACTTAAGAGTTACACCTTTTGAAAACCACTAGAGAGCTCCAGAGCTCCTGCTCATTTGCATTACCTGGTTCCCTCCCCCCCTCTTTGTCCTCTTCTGCCCAATTTCCTCCCTGTTGTGGTCCACCAGCAGCCTGCGGAGCTGGCAGCGGAGTCAGACAGTGAGGAGGCTGGGGAGGACAATGGAGTCAGGGGAAGGCCCGGACGAGGGCTCTGCAACGGAGGCAGAGATGGGACCAGGGCCATCTGGGAGCAATGCACGGACTCCGGAGCCTCCAGAGGTGGACAGCAGAGAGGCAGAGGAACAGGAGGAGCCTGTTCCTAGTGCGCACATGCGAAGAGCTGCCAGAAGACAAGAGCAGCTAACACAAAAAGGATGACTCGGGAGTAAGGCCAGGAGATGATTGGCCCCTCCCAGAAGGCTTAAAAGAGCAGCAAAGGCTCTTGGGCTCTTTGTAGGAAAGCAACGTTGCTACATTTGTTTCTTGTCAGCATCTCTTGCTTCTGAACTTTGTGGGGCTTTGCCAAGAAAAGCCTTTGGCAGGGTGCCAAAGAAGGCAAAGGTTTGTGATAAGCCCGAAGGACTTTTTCTGAAGGACTTTGTTTTGGACTTAATTTGGACTAAGCTGAAAATTAATTCTCAGCTGTTCTAATAAAATAGGTTTGTTTAGGACTGATTGTGTCTGGTAATAACTACTTGGGCCTAGGTCACAACACTCCCACTCAATATTCCTTGCATTCCCTGTAGTGAGGAGTTGTTCCAGATAAAACCACAGAGGGTGTGTGTGTATGTGTGTGTGTAATTTAATTAATTTAATTTTAATTAATTCAATTTATATGCTTCTTTATTTATTCAATTTGTATGCCGCCCCTCTCCGAAGACTCAGGGTGGCTCACAATGCATTTAAAATCATTATAAGGAACATTTAAAAATTAAAAACATTTAAAACATTAAAACTCATACACCATTCATGGCTGGATCTCGCCAGATCACGAGCGTGATCAACGGCCCCAGGCCTGCTGGAAAAGCCAGGTCTTCATCGCTTTTTGGAAGGCCAATAAGGTGGGGATGGTCTGGACCTCAGGAGGTAACTGGTTCCAGAGAGCTGGGGCAGCCACAGAGAAGGCCCTCCCCCATGGGCCCGCCAGCCGGCATTGTTTAGCTGTTGGGACCCGAAGGAGACCAACTCTGTGGGATCTTACCGGTCGCTGGGAGCTATGCGGCAGAAGGCGGTCTCGAAGATAACCTGGCCCTGAGCCTTGTAGGGCTTTAAAGGTAATAACCAACACCTTGAATTGTGACCGTAGACCAATAGGGAGCCAGTGCAGCTCGCGGAGAATTGGTGTAATGTGGGTGTACCTAGGTGCACCCACGACAGCTCGCGCGGCTGCATTCTGGACCAACTGTAGTCTCCGAACACTTTTCAAGGGTAGCCCCATGTAGAGCGTGTTGCAATAATCTAACCGTGAGGTGATAAGGGCATGAGTGACCATGAGGAGAGCCTCCCAATCCAAGTAGGGTCGCAATTGGTGCACCAGGCGAACCTGTGCAAAGGTCCCCCTAGCCACAGCTGTCAGATGTTGCTCTAATCTTAGCTGTGAGTCTAGCAGGACACCCAAATTGTGAGCCCGTTCTGAGTGGGAGGGAGTGGAGAGAGAGAGGGGGGGGAGAGCATAAGCATATGAAAGTAATGCAAGAGAGAAGAGGTTGCTTCAGGCCTGAGAAAGTTTCTAGGTTGCAAACTGGCAGCCCTATTCAAAACAATGATTGATAGGTCTAAGGGAAATCTCCCTTAGAGGTATTTGGGACAACATTTGGGAAGGTCTCAAAAGCTCGTCTCTTCTGTTACATCGCCTGTTCCCAGGATGCCAAGATCCAACATGTGTTAACAAGCCCTTGTTCAGGGTTTGGCTGGGTGTCTCTCTCTATGCCAGAGAACTGAGTATTTAGCAATCTAGCCGATTATTTCTAGATCTGTAGAAGGAGGAAGGAATTTGCTAGGACTTTTTTTCCAGCCTTCAGAAAATAACGAATCTGTTCTACATGGAAGGTAGACCCTTGACTGACAGCAATTCATTTAATGACCCTTCAAAGTGACAACGGCACCGAAGAAGGGACTTCTGGCCCGTTTTTCACACTTATGACCATTGCTGCATGGCCCCATGGCCATGTTGTTAGGAAATGATAATTACCTAACTTGTTGGGTTGGCAATATATAAACCCTCATTATAGCTTTAAGACTACTGCTGTATTGCATCATACTGTGTCCTGATTGGTTAGTTCTGTAGCCAATGTCCTTAAGAGGAAGCTTGAAACATGGTTTGTTTGTCTTTGCTGATCATTATTGCTCGCTACTGCTATTTACTGCTCTTTGCTGTGTTTGCTACTGTTTGCAACTGTTTATTGTGTGTGACTATGACGACTGGTAAGAAGACTTTGTTATTGGATTATCCCTGGACTATTGTTTTACTATCTACTGCTTTATCTGTGTATGACCTGGACTGTTTATTGGACTGTGCCTTATTACTATTTCCTGAAAAGTAAACACAACTCAGTGTATCTGTGTGTTGGCTGTGCTTATTCGCAACTGCTCTCAATCGCTTTCATGTGCACACCCTTGCTACTCAAAGATTGCTCTGCGAATTCCTTAACACATGTGATGAAAATTCAGACACCTGGCAAATGACTCATGATGGATGCTTGCAGTGTCCCGGGGTCATGGGATCTCTTTCGGAGATCTTTCTGACCAGCAAAGTTAAGGGGGAAGCCAGATCTGCTTTAATAGCCATGTTACCAACTTAACCACTCCACTGATTCACTTAATAACTGTGGCAAGCAAGGTGCTAAGAAAGGGGCAAAACTCACTTAACTTAGCAACAGAAATTTTGGGATCAATTATGGTCATAAATTGTAGGAAGTTAACATCCACCCCTCTCCTAGGAAAATGAGATATTTTAGGAAATATTAAAAAGGGCAGAATATTTGCCCTAAAAGGGAGGCAGAAACTCAAACGCTCCCCGGCCCCCAACCTTTGTCAATGGGCCATTAAGGCCTGGGCCAGTCTATTCTACATAACAAAGATCTACCTCCTTCAAGCAGAGCCATAATAGGAATTGTCCAAAGCCCTTTCATTACAAGATCATCCAGCAAGAGTCAACCAAGTTTGGGACTCAGGACAGCCTACAGAGTTGACCCTGCTTGGCCACATGGGAGTCTGACAACCAATCAGAACACAAGCTCAAATTCAAAAGCCCAGAGAGGGCATAAAACCGGGGCACTCTCAGCATCTCTTCCCTTTTTTCCCCAGGACCTCAAAACCACGTGGTCCTGTCCACCATTAAACCATCTTTCCAAGCAATCTCCATGTTTCCAGTGTCTTTCTTCCCCACTTGGAACTGAACCCAGATGGACATTTCTTCCAACGAAGTCAAGGACTACCCATAATGAAAAATAGACTCAATCAATAGATTCAATCAACTTGTCTGGAGTGGTCTAGGGTCTCCTGCTTTCAAGAGCAGGGGTTGGACTAGAAGATCTCCAAGGTCCCTCCCAACTCTGTTATTCTGTTCTGGTTTTTTTTTTCTTATTAAATGTCATTTGTTGCCCATAACACGCAGATTTGCCTCCTAGAGTGTTTTGTTCCAGATTCTAGGGAAAGTTCGCCTTTTAAGTATGGAAATTAAGGAACGGTTCCACTTTCCCCCCTTTTTGCTCTTGTTGTTGTTCCTCCTAATTATGAAAATTAGGGTGGGCAGATTAAATGCCCCATCTCCTGCCAACTTGTTATGGAAACTAATGACCTCATCTTTCCCCTCTTTAGTAGATAAATCAACACCCATCTTTACAAGTCTGGCAAAAAAAATTTTGCACAACTGCTTTGGCAGTACATTCCCACATTTTCCACTTTGGAGTCTACTGTAGTAGCAATTGTGCAAAAGGGTTAGTGTGATGCAACAGATTCCTTCCTGAAGCAGCAACATATCTTTTTAAATCAGGTTGGGTGTGAGAAAGAAAACAAAATTTAAAAGAAATAGAAACCCTGTTACTGGCACATTGCTATTTTGAAGCCATGTTTTAAGACTCTTCCAAACAAACAAACAGATACAAACCCCTTTTATAATGCCGAAACCAAAATAACCAGAAATAATTAGCAAAATCCATGATTGACCCCAATAGCTGCTGGAGCAGAGGGAGGTTGAGATGTGAAGTCATGAAGTCCCAGCGTATTTAAATCCAAACAGGAGTTGAGATTTTTCACTTCAAAACTGTCAACATAATTCAAAACCTAGCAAACTTTTAAAGGCATCCTTGAATATTTTACATCCAAATGTGCTTGTTCCAAAAGGCAACTGGGCTTTTTTCTTTTCTTTGAAAAAGTTTCACTTCTCATCCAAGAAGCTTCTTCGGTTCACTTCTTGGATGAAAAGTGAAACATTTTCAAAGGGGGAAAAAAAAACATCTAAGAAAATTAGTTTTCTGGTTGCCTTGTGGAAAAAGAAACTTTGGGGCAACCATGACCTGGATGATTGAGAATCTCCATAGACTTCTGTTGGTAGAGTCGAGCAGCTCAACGTTCTGCATTTTGAGAGCACCCTGTTGAAGCTGAATGTGCTTCCCATTGTTATAAGCATTTGTGTTCTGTTTTGCATTTTTAAATACGGCAATTTTATTTACGATGTGAGTCACTGCGTAGCCCACTTTCTTTGCTGCTCCTTGCCCTGCTGATCCCACTCAGCTGCCAGAATGTTGTTTTCTTGTATTTACTTTGGTTAGAAAAAACTAACTGCCCACTTACAGAGGGGGAAAAAATCAAATTAAATCTGTGGCACAAAATCTTATAGATAGATAGATAGATAGATAGATAGATAGATAGATAGATAGACAGACAGACAGACAGACAGACAGACAGACAGACAGACAGACAGACAGATGCCATACGCTAAACCTTTGCAATGATGCCGCAGAAGTTTTCTCCCTCTTATGTGCATGGACAGTCTGATTCCTTTAGCCAAGTAACCACAAGAGAAATATTTTGCCTAGAATAGAAATTTCCCTTCTCCATAATAAACAAGAATTGACAGACTAACAAGTGGCTGGCTGTTATAGTGCGCCCCCTGCTGGTTCAGGGAGCTCCTGCCGCCCTTGATGTCCTCAGGTTTTTCCGGCACCTGGGGAAGGGCAGCTGAAGGCTACATCCCTATTGAAATATGAACAATATGCATCTTTGCAGAATGCTGAGGTGAGGATTTTTCTGACCGAGGGAAGACTAGATTCAGTTCTTCCACGCAGCTCAGGAACTGCAGCTTCAAACCAGTTTCGAACGTGTGAGTGATGTAATGATTTAGCTCTAATGATAAGCAAGGTAGAAGAGAACCAGATCTCTGCGTAGAACCCAGAGATCTAATACATCGAATTTAGGATTAGAAGTCTGTGGTGTTTATCTGGTAGGAGATTATTACAAATATTGACAAACGGCAGAATCACAATGTGTAAAATTATGACACGCTACCTGATGGGACTGCATAACGGGGTGAGCTCCTGTTACTTGTCCCAGCTTCTGCCAACCTAGCAGTTCGAAAACACATAAAAAATGCAAGTAGAAAAATATGGACCACCTTTGGTGGGAAGGTAACAGTGTTCCGTGCGCCTTTGGCGTTTAGTCATGCCAGCCACATGACCATGGAGATGTCTTTGGCTCTTCGGCTTTGAAACAGAGATGAGCACTGCCCCCTAGAGTCAGGAACGACTAGCACATATGTGTGAGGAGAACCTTTACCTTTACCTGATGGGACAAGATGTTTGTCTGTTTCAACTTAAAAAAAGAAATCAATGTTGCACAATGTTGTGAAGTTCTAAGCTGTAGAAATCACATCCAGCTTGGCCACTTAATGAGAAGAGCCTAATGCTGGGAAAGATTGAGGGCAAAAGAAGAAGGGGACAGCAGAGAATGAGGTGGCTGGATGGAGTCACTGAAGCAGTCAGTGTGAGCTTAAATGGACTCCGGGGGTTGGTAGAGGACAGGAAGGCCTGGAGGAACGTTGTCCATGGAATCGCACAATAGGTTGGACATGACTTCGTGACAAATAACAACAACAACAATGAGGCTCAACCAACTTTGAAAATCGTTGATAACATTTCTTAAAGAGGAAACTAAAAAATGAATGTATCGCTCAGCTATTTCCAGTAATGTCTGTTCCGTTTGACAGTCAATTATCATTGTTTAACATCTTCTGCACTTTTGTTCATGAAGTATCAATTGATTAGATGATGAACGATTATTTTAACAATGGTTATTTTAACAATGGGCTCTTTGATTTTCACACCACAAAGAGATCAGTCCTACCTGTGTAAATATTTTGGTTCTGTCTCTGTCATTACTGATTAAATAATCAGATCCTGTGATTTCCTGTTCTTCAGATTAGTACATTTCCAGTTTGGCTGTACTCTAGGTATGTAGACTTCATTTCCTCAAATTTCCAAGCTAGGATGATCTTTGCCCAGGCTCCGTCGGGCCCCAACAGGAAGCAGTTGTTGGAGCTAAAGCAGCCACCACGAGCAAGAGTTGGCAAAACAGCTCAATTCAAATTGGATCTGACTGAGAAGGAGGCTCAGCAGAAACACCTCACTGAGGACTAAGAGCATAGGCTTTCCAAGCAGATGTCAGTTTCTGGATCAGGATGGGAAAAGAAACACCAGACAACAGGGTGGAGGTTGTTGTAAAAGCTTTACCTTCCGCGATCTGGCATGCTCCAACAATCATCCAGTGCAGTTTTAGTGAAATGTTGTCAGCTCTAGCCTCTTTGGGCTCCCACCACTGTTTTAAACCAATTGCGCTCCACCCCGCGACTCCACCCACAAAACCCTGCCTCCAATGGAGGGCTCCAGCTGCATTCCTTCTGGGCTAACAAGCCACAATCAGTCCTGGGCCACCAGGACCACCAGGGCCATCGAGCCATGGATATTCTCAGCAAACTCCGATTAATGCTGGCTATTTTGGCCGGCTTGGCCTCTGCGCAGGTGTGGTCCTGTCCACCTCTCAGCTGAGGGGCGGTAGCACATCTGGCAGTAATGGAGAGGATGGTGGCCCCAGGAACAGTGGGCAGAAGAAGGATCCACCGGCTGTCAGCAGGAGGAAGCAATCGGAGACAAGGCAAGGCCTGTTTGCCTCTGTCTCTGCTGGAATGGCAGCCCTGGTGAAGTGGGGCTGACAGCAGAGGGAAGACCTGTGGGAGTACAAGGCCAGGTACTGGCACATGGAAGCTCAATGGTCTGAGATGGTCAGGCAGCTCCAGGCCATGATGCAGTCTCACTGGAACAAGGCCCTCCGGCTCTTCGCCACCAGTGGCACTTCCCTCCAGCCTTCACCCAAAGCCCTGTTCCAGGAGGCCGAAGCAGACCCCAAGTTGGAATTTCTGCCCCCCTCCGACCCACACAAAAAGACCTCGAAGGGGAAGACTCTCTGCAGCAACACAAGTGTTCATTGCACGTATCTGGCCCAGGGGCCGTAGTTTGAGGACTCCTGATTTAGTGCAATATAAAAAATGCAAATAATTTTTCTGCGAGCCACCAAAATTTTCTCGGAGACCACCAGTGGTCCACAGACCACCAATTGGTGACCTCTGGACTAGATGACCTACAAGGTCCCTTCCAACTCTGTTATTCTGTTCTGTTCTAAGATGGTGTCTGTTTTTTGTTCGGTCGGTTGATATCTATCATCTATCTATATTGGTTTTTTTGAAAGTTTTTATTTTTATTTCTCATAAACATACACAAATGTACAATCTCTTAGCCATTATTAATCATACATATTATCTTTTGATTTTCATATTTGTTCAGTCTTCCTCCTAAAATTTTAAAGTATACTCGGGGTTGCTCTTCTACCATTCCATATCTTCCTTATTTCACAACAACCTTTCCTCTCCTTCTCCCCTCTTTCCCTTCCTTCCCTTCTTCTATTTTTTTCCACTTTCTTCTGTCCTCCTCTCCTTCCCCCTCTCTCCTTCCCCTTCCTTTCCCCCACGCCTCCCCTCTTCCTCCCTTTCTAACCTTCTCTCCTATTCTTGTTTCCCCCTCTTTCTTCCTTTCCTTTTCCCTTTCTTCTGTCCCTCTCTTTCCTTTCCTCTCTTCTCCCCTCTTCTTCCTATCTGTCCCTCTACCCCTCTCTCCACTCTCTCTCCATACTGTTCTGTTCTAAGATAGTGTCTGTCGGTTGGTCCGTCGATCAGCAGTCATCTATCATCTATCTATATTGTTTTATTGCTTTTAACTTTGTAAACCGCCAGAGTTACCTTGTGTCAAGCAGTAAACAAATTTAATAAATATGTAGTGGTAGGTGAGCCTTGCAGTATTTTTCTGCCATGTATTATATGGTGGGTCCTTGAGGGAAGGGGCCACTCAGAAAGCAGAAGGAGCATAGAAAGAGGGTCAGTTCAAAACATTTGAGCAACAGTAGACTGTTCTTGCTTTTAATGGGATATGTCTTGGGTTCATGCCCCAGAGAAGCCCTCCTGAAGAAGATTAGGATGATTCTGTGCTTGAGGGCATAGAATAGAGGGACGTGGTGGCTCATTGGCTAAGTCGCTGAGATTGTTGATTGAAAGGTTGGCAGTTCAGTGGTTCGAATCCCTAGTGCCGCGTAACGGGGTGAGCTCCCGTTACTTCTCCCAGCTTCTGCCAACCTAGCAGTTCGAAAACATGTAAAAATGCAAGTAGAAAAAATAGGGACCACCTTTGGTGGGAAGGTAACAGCATTCCGTGCGCCTTTGGCATTTAGTCATTCTGGCTACATGACCACGGAGACGTCTTCGGACAGCGCTGGCTCTTTGGCTTTGAAACAGAGATGAGCAGTTACCCCTAGAGTCTGGAACTACTAGCACATATGTAGGAGGGGAACCTTTACCTTTATGCTTGAGGCAATCCTTTTATATAGCATAGCTCAGGGGTCTCCAACCTTGGCAACTTTAAGACTTGTGGACTTCAATTCCCAGAATTCCTCAGCCAGCTGGCATAGCATGTAACAATCTTATCTTCTAGCCCCAATATTTTTATTAAAGGATTCTCTGATAGCAGGGTAGAAGATGACTGTATCTTTCGAGAACTGGTCTAATCTGAGAAGCAACCATCGATGTTCATCAAAATCTTGATGATAGGTTATCACTCTTTAAAGAGCCATTCTTTATTGCCTGCTCTGAAAACCCATTAAAGATCCCAGCATAACTTCATGGACAATTGGAAATGAATCAACATTCTTGTGATATTCTTTGTACCTATAAAAAGAGATCTGTTTTCAGTGTTGCTCAAAAAACACATAAATGGTTTATTGGCTGGAAACGGCCTTTGTTGATTAGATTTCTGCAAATAATTTTAGCCTGGAACTTCACAATGATTTTAGAAACTCTTATACACTTTATCTAAGCCTCAACGGGACTTTGCACTTTACAAGTATTTCATCCACCATATTCGTTACGGAAGAGAAGCTCATATCTTAAGTAGATTCATTCAGAATGAAATTTTCGGTCCAAATACTGTCCTGAAGACAGCAAAAATCTTGTAATGATATCATTTCCCCAAACTTAAAAACAATAACAACAGTTGTAAAAGATCACAAAACCTCTCTTTCTTTGCTTCTGTTTCTGCAGATGATATGGGGATAAGCTTAAATTCTATGGGGAATGGATTTTGGTTGGTTGGTTGGTTGGCTTGTGGGTTTCTATGGTTGTCCACCTCAGTCAATGACTCTGGGAGGCTTACAATTCAGAAAATACATTTTCTGAAGTATGAAATATAATATATATAACAGCACTGAGTGCTGAAACGGGAGCATGCGCTTACACATGCATACTGGAAATTGGAAGAGCAGCCGTCCGGGGCACATGCGTGCGCCAGGAAGATGTTCTTCTGGTTTCTGGCACATGCATGCACACTGGCCACCTGGTCCTCTGGTTTCTGACGCTCCCACGCATGTGAAGACCAGCTGGCTGGCACGGCCGAACCCGGAAGACCAATGGGCGATGGCTTGCATGGCCGGAGAGATGGCTCTGTGTGCCACTTCCGGCACGTGTGCCATAGGTTCACCATCACGGATATATAAAATAGTACCAAGAATGTCAGTTGTCTCAGTGGCTGATAAGGAAAGTTTTCAACCAGACACTCTCCAACAGATCTTCATATCTGAACAAGTTTGTAATAGGACAGGTTCCTCAAAAGGGCAATAGAGAGTTTCTTTTTAAAAAAATCTTGCTTGATCCTGGAAACCGATGGTACCTATTGTAACCTTTTCAGTCTATGTCACTTCTGATTGCAAATATGAAGACAAAACGCCCATTTTTGAAACCTTTTCTAGGTCAATATTATAATTTAAACTTGTATACCCCTTTTCGATCATGGATGGAATGGGCCCATGGTAGGATCTTGCAAGGGACATATTGGGGCAGAGGTGGTATTCATCCAGTTCGGACTGGTTCACCCGAACCGGTAGCAGAAATTGCAGGTGGGCCTGCCCACCTGCCCTGGCTCTAGGCCCATGATGGCGAACCTATGGCACGCGTACAACAGGTGGCACGCAGAGCCATATCTGTGGGCAAGCGAGTGTTGCCCTAGCTCAGCTCTAGCATGCATGTGCATGCCAGCCAGCTGATTTTCAGGCCTTCCGGGCCCACTGAAAGTCAGGAATGGGCTGTTTCCGGCCTCCAGAGGGCCTCTGGGGGGGAAAGGCCATTTTTGCCTTCCGCAGGCTCCTAAAAAGCCTCTGGAGCCTGGGGAGGGCGAAAAACAGGCCTACCTGGCCCACCGTGCCATCGCGTGCCATAAGCGGGGGGAGCGCAGGAGGGGTCGCACGTGCATGCATGGGGGGTGGGCACATTGAATTATGGGTATGAGCACAAACGAGAGAGACCCCTCCCTGCACTCCCCCTGCTTTTGGCACGCAACGGCAAAAAGGTTAGCCATCACTGCTCTAGGCCATCCTATTTAGACATGTTTTTGAGGCCGGGTGCTTGTGTGGAAGGCAGGCACGTGCGCAAACCAGGCCTGCATGTGCACGAAGCGAGCATGCACGCGCAGGGTGAACCAGTAGTAACATACATTGAAGCCCACCACTATATTGGGGACAATACACAGAAAAGAGGTTATCTTTTTTCCAAGATTTCGTTGCACTCCGAAATAAAACTAGAGATCACTATTTATTTATTTATTTATTTATTTATTTATTTATTTATTTGATTTATATTGCCGCCTATTCGCCCATATGGCGACTCAAGGCGGCTGACAGAATATAAAAAACCACATTTAAAAAACTAAAACTCATAAAAAACTATACTACTAAACAGTAGTGGGTTTCCAAATTTTTTACTACCAGTTCTGTGGGTGTGGCCTGGTGGGCGTGGCTTGGTGGGCATGGCAGGGGAAGGATACTGCAAAATCCCCATTCCCACCCCACTCCAGGGGAAGGTTACTGCAAAATCCCCGTTTCCTCCCGATCAACTGGGGCTCTGGAGGCAGAGAATAGATGGGGGCGGGGCCAGTCAGAATTTTTACTACTGGTTCTCCGAACTACTCAAAATTTCCACTACCGGTTCTCCAGAACTGGTCAGAACCTGCTGAAACCCACCTCTGCTACTAAAGAAAGTATTAAACCACTATAGCTCTTATAGAAAGGTGCCCTTGGAAATTTGTCCAGGCCGATCAAGCAGGACTATATTTTTTGAGGGGAAGGAATGTAAAAAAAGTAAGATGTTGACCACACAATCAAAAGTACCCCCCTCCCCCCTCCCCCTTTGTTATATTTGTTGCACACACAATGCACGTAAAAGGACAGGAAACACTCTTGGTCACTCAGTTATGGTGGCCATCTTGACTTTTGGGGACACCTCCTCCTCCTCCTCCTCCTCCTCCAGATGCTTGTCATCAGGACTTTTTGGAACTTGATAGTGTCCGCCCTGCTTTGCAAAGTAATTTGGAAGATGCCAACTCTTTGTTTCTCTTCTTAATTGCAGGAAAATAGACCCTGTTATGTGAAGTCTCAGAAGGTGTAGGTGGTACAGCTCCCGGAGAGGAGATGCTTATGAGACACTCAGGTAAGGTGCTTGTTAGAGAAAATTTATTTCTCTATAGCTGTGCCTATTAATGGATTTTGGAATGGACAAGTGCGTGAGCCAATCAGAAGGCAGCTGATGGGTTTGAATCTCCAGGGCTTTTATGTTCCCTCCCCTAACTGTCAGTGGGACAGTATAAAAGGAGACTACTGATAGAAAGTTAGTCATTTTGGTTGTCAGTTAGAGGGCAGTTCTGCAATTCTAATGTCAGTTAGAGGGCAGTTCTAAAGGGCAGTTCTGTAGTCAGTATGAAGTTGAAAGATAGTTCTGAAGACAGTTAGTCATCAGTAAGTTGGCAGTTAGGAGATTTCTGATTAGGGATCAGAGGTAGATCTGATGTATTAAAAGACTCCTTCTTCTGAGGAAGAATAGCCAGAACTATAATCATATAGAATGATTACATACATACATACATACATACATACATACATACATACATACATATATATCTGACAGGATATTTAAGAAAAGGAATGACATACTATTTAGTATTTGAATAGATATTGTTTTTATTATTATGTAAATAAAAACAGTTTATTGTGAACTGCTAGTAAGTCTCATTTGTTGTAGTAGATTGTTATAGAGATAAGGTTTTACGGTACATTGATTTAACCTCCATGACAGTGCTGATCTTTTGATTAGAAAGGCTGCTCATGTTGTAGGCATCTGGCCTACTTCGTCAAGGATCAAAACATTGGGTTTTTGCCTGTTTTGTTTTTGCTAGCTTTATTCTCCGGCAGGATAAAGCCAATTGATTAGGAATTGGTGGCGGGTAGTGATGGAAGCAAAACATTGGGGTCATAAGAAGGTCCCATTGGGGTCTTGCATCAGGCATTAGGTGCATGTTCTCAGTTCAGGAATGAAGAGGAGCTGCTGATGTTTCCATAATAATCTATGGTGGTGTTTCTCAACCGTGGCAACTTTAAGCTGTAGGGACGGCAACTCCCAGAATTCCCCAGGCAGCTCTGAATTCTGGGAGTTGAAGTCTGTACAACTTAAAGTTGTCAAGGTTGAGAAACACTGATCTATGGTAAACTTTGGACTTGGACATCGGCTCTCCCTCCATGATGTTAAGCTGTCGTTTGTGGCTTGTGAGAGAGAGAGTTTCTCAACTTTAAACAAATGGAACTGTGTGATTTGTTGGACACGATAAAGGATCCTCATTTCTAGGCAGGGGTGAAATGCTACTGGTTCGGACCGGTTCGGCCAAACCGGTACCGATGGCAGTGGGTGGTTCAGAGAACCGGTAGCGACGACAGCGCGAGGCTCCGCCCACCCACCTGGTCGTCGTAACTTCCTGGTTTTAACCAGGAAGTAAGCTGTTTTTTACCCTTTGCAATGCGCAGAAGGGTTTGCGCATGCGAAGAGGGTCCATGCGTGCATGTGACACCCCTGTTTCTAGATAACAATAGAGGAATGGAAAGAAATGAGAGTAAAAGCCTGCAGTTCATCACAGCTCATAAACATAATAAGAAACTTTGGCTAAGTTTCATTTACTTGAGCAAAAGAAGGGTTCTTGATGCTCTAAGAGCTTGGTTGTTTTCTTGCAGATGTTGCATTACCTAAACTAGGTAGCACTAGCCCTTAAATTTATATACTGCTTCACAGTGCTTTACAGCCCACTCTAAGCAGTTTACAGAGTCAACCTATTGTTCCCCAACAATCTGGGTCCTCATTTTACCGACCTCGGGAAGGATGAAAAGCTGACTCAACCTTCAGCCAGTCAGGATCGAACTGCTGGCAGTCGGCAGAATTACCCTGAAATGCTGCATTCTAACCCTTGCGCCACCACGGCTCTTACTCTCACCACTGCATTGTTTGGGTAATGAAACGTTTGCAAGAAGCTGAAGAAGCTCCTTGATTGAGAAGTGAAACGTCTTCAAGGAAAAAGAAAAGTCCAGTTGCCTTTTGGAAAAAGGCACTTTTGGGTTTGCAAAAAAACCCGAACAAGCTCGGAGAGCACCAAGGACCCCTCAGTTCACCCCTGAGCTACAAATATTCTCCTTGATCATTGACTGAGTTTCAGGGTGATCCTTGTTTCCACGTAGGATCCTTCCTCAAAACTGAATCTGCTAAATTAGTGGCTGATGTGATTGTGATTGTTGGTCGGTGGAGGTGCACAAATTCTGCCTGATTTGCCTTTGTTCAGTGTGTGAACCGGGGTCCAGAGGATTGCCTGCAACATATGCAGAGTTGAACTACAACGTTCTTGTTACGAGTGAAAAGTAGCCTTTGATACCGGGAAAAAGCTACCTTACAGAACGCAGAATTTTTCCCCAGGCTGTTCGCCGTGTCTTCTGCTGCTTGATCTGTTCCAAGTGGAGATGCTCAGACTTCAGCCTGTCTGTGAATCTCGTCTTTGGCTCCTCTGCTATGCGTGCAAATTGGTTGATGAGCTTCAGAGCTTTTTTTGAAGGAAATGTTTGCTGTCGGAGATGATAGAAGCGATTGATTCCCGCCAGGCTCTGTGAAGTGGCCTCTGATTGTCCAGAGAAAGCTTTAATGCCTGGCTGATGTTTTACCTGCTGGTTTGTCTTTTCCCTGCTGTTCTACTCATTTGTTTTGCTCTCGGTTGAAAAAAAGAAAGAAAGAAAGAAAGAAAATATCCTGTATACCAAAACCGTTGATTTCTAGGATAAAAGACCAATAGACTAAAATCCGAATAGATGCAATTGTTGGAAATGAAGGGAGAATAACCCCTGATCCAATGGCCCAGACTGGCTGTTCTCCCCCTCCGGATAATGGGATCCACCTCCACATTTGTCTGCAAGACAATAAGATAAAAGCAGGGGAAGTTCCTTTTTTTGCTTAATACCATTTTTGGAAGAAATGTCCATCTGGGTTCAGTTCCAAGTGGGGAGAAATACACTGGAAACATGGTGGCTACTTAGAAAGATGGTTTTAATGCTGGACAGGATCACATGCCTTGAAGATCTTGGGTGAAGAAAAAAAAAGGAAGAGATGCTGAGAGTGCCTGGGTTTTATGCCCTCATCGTATCATTGAACCGTTGTTAAACAAACAGTTGTAAATCGGGGACTACCTGAATTTAAGTTAGCAGCGAAGGCAGAAAAAGGCAAAGTGGGGAGTCCAAGAGAAATGGCCTTTTTCATGAATGTTATTCTGGTGATTGCAAGGAGATCCCTGCAATCGGTTGAAAATATTCTTTTTATCAGTCCTTTTATTTGCTTTGATACTTCCAAGTTCTTCTTGGTAACAGTGATGTAACCCCACCTGCTTTGACAAGTTATTACTATCCCCAAAGTAATTGGTTCCAGATCTACATGCCAGGACTTGAGTTTGTATCATGAGCTGCCATTGATGGGAGTCAGAGCCACAAATAGAATAAGTTCAGGAAGACACCTAGGAGATGCTGAGCTGTGTGTTTCTTTTATGCAGTAGCCTTGTGCCAGCTAATGCTCAGAAGCTCCAGCCTTACCCCATGCCAGCACAACATACAGTCGTGGCCAAAATTGTGGAAACCTTTTGGGAAAAGTGTATTTTTGAGGTCTGATGGCTAATAACACCACTTTTTTTTTTTTTTTGGAGTTTCAAGATAATCCTATTCCACTGCTGGAATGGCTTGGGAATAGCCCAGACCTTAACCCAATTGAAAATCTATGGAGCCGACTAAAGAAACTTGTTAGTCAGAAGCAACCCAGCAATAAAACCCAGTTAATAGAAGCAATCATTCAATCTTGGTTTCACATTAGAACAGCTGCAGAACTAAAAGCCTTGGTTCACTCCATGGGAAGACGTTGTAAAGCCGTAATTCATGCTAAAGGTTACCCAACTAAGTATTAAGTGACATGGTGATCATTTTTGTAGATCTCGTTTTTTCTACATGTTTCACTTTTCTTCTTTATACTGTAACTGCTATTCTAATAGCAAATCCTTCATAAAAGTTATTGCATTCTTGATTCAATTATCTTTCCATTGATATATAATTTTACGGTACTACTCCAAAAAAAAAAAAAAAGTGGTGTTATTAGCTAGTTTTAGAAAATACACTTTTCCCAAAAGGTTTCCACAATTTTGGCCACTACTGTAGAATAGGGTTTCTGGCGCAGCTTTTACCTTGAAACTACTCAATGGCATCTCAATCTTAAACCAGACTTGGAATCCAGATGTTCTGAAGACATTTCAACCCAGTTCTTGAAAATACATAGAACAGAACAGAATAATAGAGTTAGATGTGGCCTCGGAGGTCTTGTCGTCCATCCCCCTGCTCGATCAGGAGACTCTATACCACCAGAATGGGACCACTTGCCACAGCCAACTCACTGCGGCCAACTCACCACGGCCAACTTGTTGGAGGACAATTGACCACGGCCCAGTCGCCATGGGACAACCCACTGCAGGACAATTTAACAATTCTGTTTAATTATTTAAAAATATTTTTTTAAAAAAAAATATTGTCAACTTGCAAAGCTTTCAAGTTGCCATGAGCAGGAGGGAGGGAGAACTGATAGAGCTGATTGATTTCCCTAACTGAAGTGCATTCCATACATTCTTCCTGACCACAATCAGAAGGAGGGTGTTGGATTTCACAGCCAGCCAAAGTGGTTAATTGGAGAATGTGATTTATGACATGGCCAGAGAGGAGGGGAGAGACAGGGTCATAGGAGAACGTAAATCTACTTGGGATTAGTTCTAACTGCATCCGAATATTGCTGAAATAGTGCTCCTAATAAACGACTGTATTTCTTTTGAAGTTCGGCTCATGGCTCATGAATTAATTAGGGCATCTTTCGGAAACTTCACAAATATTTTAATTTTTGCCATTCACATTTCATTCTGTCTCTTCTTCTGCATCATTTCTTTAATCATTCTATTCCACTATTTCTTAGATATTAATGTAACTCTTGTCCTGCAGCAATTGTCCTGCCATGTTGGCCATGGCAAGTAGGCCAGGATGAGTTGGCCGTGGCAAGCTGACTGTGGCGATTTGGCTGTGCCAAATTGTCATAGTGACTCCCAACCTTTTGGGCACCAGGGACCGGTTCCATGGAGAGAGATTTTTCCGTGGACTGGAAGGGGTGTGGTTTGTCATGCTGCCTGCATCCCATGGATGGGCCTTCACTTGTTTGTGGGACCTGTATGTTTCTAGTACGCCATGATCCGGTGCCAGTCCATGGACCAGAGGTTGGGGACCTCTGTTAATACCATTTCTGACAAATGGCTGTCCAGTCTCTTTTTAAAAGCCTCCAGTGATGGAACACACACAACTTCTGATGGCAGGCTGTTCCACTGGTTAATTGTCCTCATTGTTAGGGAGTTTCTCCTTAATTCCGATGTCAGCATTCTGATGCTGCCATAAAAAGATGAGGCTTGACTTTTCACCTACTTATTTTCTCTGTAGATAATATCCCCTAGGAGATGGGATGGGAGGAGGGAACATTCCTGTGGGGTGAGGTCAGAAGCTGGGGAGACTGACTTGGAAGATGGCCAATGAGAAGATGAGAATTGGGGAACAGAAAGGGAAGGGTTTGGGGGTCAGAGGGTTAGTATCGGCTACGACAAAGTCGGGGCCAGATCTGTCGTACTCAATAAATGGAATATTTCAGCAAAGATTAATTGTTTGGGAGTGCAATTTATTTGAGATGACATCGAAACCTGACATCCAGGTTGTTTCTCTCCTTGATTAGTTTCCATCAGGGGTGAAATCCAGCAGGTTCTGACAGGTTCTGGAGAACCAGTAGCGAAAATTTTGAGCAGTTCGGAGAACCAGCAAATACCAACTTGGGTGGGGAAAACCTGGAAACTTTCAGATTTGGGTTTTCCCAGAGGTGTCAATATGACATCTTCAAATAAAAGGAACTTTGAGGGAACTCAAGCCTCAGAGTCTTCTTTAGTTGGGGGTATTACTTGGAACCCTGACACCGTAGATATTTTCAATAATTTCTGCTAAGCCAAAACTGTAGGGACCAATTCCAGTTCAGGTGGGAAGCTCTTCCAATTTAGGAGAGCTCTAATAATGCCTTTGAACTTTCCTGGTATGGCCTTGAAGAAATGGAGGACTTTTTGGATTCCGTCTGAAGAAGGTAGTCCAGAAGATCTTTGGGTTCTGTTCCTTGAACTAGAAGCCAACGTAGGATTCAGAGCTTACACCTATCTTCCCAGAGATCAATGCTACTCAATGAATGGCCTGCTGCATTCTGGGATAAGTAAATCTTTGAGATGGTTTTCAAGAGCGGAGTTCATTGTAGTTGTCTAGCTCCAATGATAATGGTTGGGAGGTTCTCCTGATTCAGACAACAGGAATATGTTGCCAAAAAAAAAAAAAAATTGAAGGAGGAAGGTGTGTTGGATATGTTCCCCACTTGAGATATTTGTAAAAATAATAGAGGCGGGATACAAACAAACATATATCTGAAGTTGTGCAAATGTCCCCTTTGATACAGCTTCTATCCAGAGGTGGGCTGCTGGTGGTTTGGACCAGTTCACCTGAACCAGTTGTTCCTATTCTGTGCAGTTTTTTGGGCTGTTTTCAGACTGTTTTTTGGGCCAATTTTGGCTGGAAAAAACGGCCTGAAAACAGCCTGAAAAATGCCCCAAAACCAGGCTGTTTTTCGGGCCATTTTCAGGTCATTTTTTGGGCTGTTTTCAGACTGTTCTTCTGGCCAAAATTGGTCTGAAAACAGCCTGAGGGGCAGCGGCGGCCGCTAGCATGGAGTGGAGAGTGCCACACAGAAATGGAAGCACAAAAGAAATGCTGCCCCCTTCTCCCTCGCCATCTCCGTTGCTGGGCGATCCCATGAGAAGAAGGGGGCTAGTAGAGAGGGGAAGAGTGTGAAGTTGCTGCTTCTGGAATGAGGGGACCCAGGAAGTGTCTGGGTCCAGCTTACCCAGCTTCTCTTCCTCTCGCAACCAGCTTTCCCAGTCTAGCTTAACAGTCTCTCTCTCTCTCTCTCTCTCTCTCTCTCTCTCTCTCACACACACACACACACACACACACACACACGTTCGATCTTTCTTTCTTCCCACCCACCCTCCCCACTGGAGACCCCTGGATTCCCTCCCCAACCCTGCCTGTCCCATACAGGTACCACCCACACATGTGACATAGAATTGGCCACGCCCTCTCAGTCACATGACCACCACCCCCGGCCACCCCACCCCACCCAGCCACGCCCACCCAGCCAATCATCAGGGCAGTGAACTGGTTGTTAAAAAATTTGGAGCCCACGACTGCTTCTATCTGCCTATGAAGCAGAACCTGTGAGACCAGGAGAAACCACTACTCCTAGATCTGCTCTTCCAGGATTTTAGTCCTACCCCCTTCAGGTGATGAGACCAGAGCTGTCAGCTCCTCTTTGCTTTTTTTGTCACATTTTCTGGAACGAAACACAATGCCTCAGAGGAAAACAGACAAGACATTTATTCCAACTAAGTAGCTAGAGATTTGGAACTATAGTAAAGCTTGCGTTGTATCTACACACATTTCTTTTGTGTGTCGATAAAATAAAATTTTGAACAGTCTTGGGGCTTGCAAGACAGAATGGTTTGTTTTTTGTTTTGTTTTTTCCTCCACAAGAATCTAAAGGCGGTTTGGAAAAGGGATCAGCGTAAGATGTGTCTACATCTCCCTCTTATTTTGCACTGTATATCTGCAAAATGTATTATCAAGAGGAGAGAAGAAATACATACACACAAAATCTCTTACCTGTCCTGAGCCTGTTTCCAATCCTTCAATCGTTCATTGTTGTCAGATGTCATCACGAGCAACATTCGGTAATCTGATGTGATGGCTGTCATCTTGAGAAACGCAATAATGCTAACTGAAGATGATCACTGGCAGGAGATTTGTGAGAGAGCCATTTCCCCCTCAAGCCTTGCCGTTTCTCTACAAAATCCCCAAATCAAATTAGACGCCGCCATTGTTGTGTGTCTGGCAAACCAAAATGTGTGTTCTAAAGCCAGACTGCTAATGAGCGTTGTTCCCATGTGTGTACCTGAATGTCCTTCTGTCGATATCTTCCAAAAGGAGATTCCACGCTTGGTTTATGTGAGCAGGCTTTGAGTGTTCTATAGCAGAGGTCTTCAAAAACTTGGCAGCTTTAAGACTTGTGGACTTCAACTCTTTTGAGTTGATTTGTGGAGTTGAAGTCCACAAGTCTTAAAGCTGCCAAGTTTGAAGACCTCTGTTCTATAGGATGGTCAATGGCAGAATAACAGAGTTGGAAGGGACCTCGGAGATCTTCTAGTCCAACCTCAAGAAGGAGACCCTAGAGCATGTCAGAGAAATGGCTGTCTGATCTCTTCTTTAAAACCTCCAGTGTTGTAGTACCTCACAACCAGTAGTGGTATTCAGCCGGTTCGGACAGGTTTGGGTGAACCGGTAGTGGTGCCCCGTCATTATGCCGTCCTATTTAGCCACGTTTTCTAAGCTGCGTGCATGCATGCGAGCCACGTGCACTCACATTTTCAGTGCACGGCAAACTGGTGGTAAAATTATGTGAAACCCACTTCTGCTCACAACCTCTGGAGGCAAATTGGTACAACTACACTATGAAACCACTCAAACATTGTATTTGCATCCCTCTGTACCCTGTTTCCCCTAAAATAAGACATCCCCTGATAATATACCCAATCAGGCTTTTGAGTACATGCACTAAAATAAGCCCCCCCCTGAAAATAAGCCCTCCCTGAAAATATTTAAACACATGTGCAGCCGGTCCCTGCCATTTCCTCTGGTTTCCTCCATGTGCCCCAAAATAATAAGATGTCCCCAAAAATAAGGCCAAGCGCTTATTTTGGGGTTCAAAAAAATATAAGACAGGGTCTTATTGTCGGGAAAACACGGTAGCTCCACTCTTAACTTGGTTGAAACCTTACTCCTGACTATTTTAGAAGTCTGTTTTCTTTTGGGTCTTCATCTAGAAATATTCCCATTTTGTCCTATGAATGCAAACTAGTAATGATCTTGAAAAAAGACCCTGCAGTTATTCCAAACACACAACAATGACATCACTGCATTCTGGAATCAGTGAACTTATGAAGGTAATAGTTTCCCTATCCCTAATTTCCAAGTTATTTGAGCCTTTAAGGCAGGAGATGGAAAACAATGTGTGATAAGAGCTGTTTGGAGATTTTTTGGAAGCATATCTTTTAAAATAGGAAGTGGTTGGGGGTGCTTTAGACCTTGTCTACCCACAGATGGTTAAATTTGTTTGTTTGTTTGTTTGTTTGTTTCTGGAACAGAATTTTTGTTTTTTGAAAACATACATGCCAAGAATATTTTAAAAGTTTCTGGGTGGATTATAATGAATACCACTTCTAAAATACTTTTCTAGGTGTACTCTGAAATCAGTATCCATAAGCATTACAACCTGAAACAGAAATATTATAAGTTCTAAGATATAAATGGGAGAAAATATTGTTTCATCTCCCCGAAAATAGTGTTTACCCTTGTCTTCTTTTGAACTGCTAGCTTTCCCTGTGCACAAAGTTTGATTTGCTTTTTAAAATGAAATTGTAGGATGGATAGATGGATGGGACAGAGAAATGATAGATGATTAATGAGAGAGATAGAAATAGCTAGATAGATAATGATATATTTCAGTCTATGATCAGAAATCTTTTTTTAAAAAATGCAAGCACAACAACAAACAAAATGCATGAAAGAAGTGGTAAATTTTTAAATACATAAGCAAAATGTCAAGGTGATAATTTAAGAGCTAACCAGCTAATGCAATGAAGGGAATGAAAAAGCAGGGTTTTGGGCTGTTATCCCTTTAAGAGCCTGTGTAATAAGAGGAGGCCCTACTGGCATGTTGGTTGGTTTGTCGAGTTTCTTCCCTACTGTAATTGCTGTTTGCTTAGATACTGCTTGTAGCAAGTGTATGTATAGTATTCCTATATTACTATAGATAAAAACCACTATTTGATACAAAGCATTGTTGTCTGTACTTGCTCCTGGACTGATACATGTGATAGACTTGTGCACGCTCTGACACAGAATTGAAATTAAACGAATGACAGGATCTCTACCATTCCTGAAACAAGCTAAAAATGCCTGGGTTTTTTTTTTTTTAAGAGTTAAAAAAAAAATTAGCCTCTGCCTTAAGTGCTTCCTTTTCCTTCCTCTTTATTATTATTATTTTTTTTAGCACACTTAGCTACACTCAGTGGTACAATTGAATCTGTGTGGCACTAACAACACATAAAGAAATTTCTTTCCATAGCCTGTCAGTTTCAATTTATACCACAATGCTGGCTGAATTCTTATTCAGGCTCCTTTTTGTTTTAAATCAGTTATTTCTCTTTTTTAAAATCTAGTTCTAGATGTTATATCTATTCAGTGGTGGGTTGCTACCGGTTCTCCCTGGTTCTTGCAAACCGGTAGTGGAAATTTTGAGTAGTTCGGAGAACTGGTAAATACCACCTCTGCCTGGCCCCACCCCTAATCTATTCCCTGCCTCCCGAGTCCCAGCTGATTGGCTAGAAGGAAAAAATCAGGGCTTACATGACAAAGAAGAGGGGAAAAAAGAACAAGACACCTTAGCTTTAAATTGAGAAGCCAAGAAGCCTCCCAGCTGATTAGCTAGAACTGATCCGCTCCTTGTAAACCGCTCGGTGGTGTTTGATTGGCAATTGAGGCCAAGCTGCCTGAAAGCAGTTTCCGATGCTCTCGGTGGTGGTAGAACGGCAAATGGGTAGACTGGTATGCTCCAAAAACAAATGGGTAGACCGGTACAGCTCTGCAAGCAGTTAAAAGCCTGATAGACCAGTACCTCTGCTAAATCCTAAAGAATTGTTTGTCACATGACCATCAAACCACGCCCACAAAATAAGCCACACCCACAGAACCGGTAGTAAAAAAAAATAGAACCTGTCCCTGTATCTATTTCTTCTGGTTTTCTTCTGTTTTTTAATTCATTTTCTGGATGAATTAAAAACATAAGAAAGGCTAAGAAAGGCTGGATCATTTAAACGTTGATCTTGTTAAAAAAAAGCAAGAACATTTATGGACAGATGCAGATAGACTGATCTGCAAAATTAGTACGGTAGTCAAAGTCTACTTGGCCTAATAATAATCTACAATTTTGGTCATGTGACTGTCTTAAGTGATCCTTTGGCTTTCGCTGCACTAGCAGCACTTTGTCCTTAAAACATTATGGCATTTTGCATTACCTTTTGTGTTATAGTTAGGCTTCTCTCTCTATTAACCTACCTGGATAGACAGATCTTTTCTATTCAGCCGTGACTGAAGGCAAAGTTGCACAGCGAGAGATACAGGTACACTTCATTAATACAATCTTGTATCTGATAAAAAGCCTCATTGCCGACTGGTGTAAATTCTTGGAATCGCTGTCTTGGCAAACATTTGCTTCCCTTCTTGAATTTGTCCTTTAAATCACATTGTTTTTATACAGTCCATTCCTGTTTTGCTACTTTGGGGGCGTGACAGAAGGAACTATATGAGAAACTGCACATTCATTCATTAGAAATTTCGTTTGGTAACTTTCCTAAGAGTGGCTTACATATAATCTCTCTCTCTGTCTCTCTCTCTATGTCTGTCTGTCTGTCTCTCTCTGTGTCTCTCTGTGTCTCTGTCTGTCTCTCTGTGTCTCTGATTCTCTCTCTCTGTGTGTGTGTCTTTCTCTGTCTCTCTCTCTCTCTGTCTCTCTGTCTCTCTCTGTCTTTCTCTCTCTGTGTGTGTCTCTGTCTCTGTCTCTGTCTCTCTCTCTCTCATGGGAATTAGAAATATGTTGAGACTGAAATCAATCATTTGTAAAATATTGGGTTGTTCACCTCCTTGAATTAGAGAATATAAACTGTGTTATTCTTTTTAAAAAATGCTTTTGCGTGGGTCTTTAAAATACATATTTTGAGCCTATTGGCTAACAAATGGGTTTAAATCACAGTCTTGGAAATTCTTGACATGAATTTGCAGAGAGATTTTCATCACATTAACCTTCAGATGATTAATAAGCACAATTAGGAATGTGTGTGTGTTTTCCCCCTTTGTTTTCCGTTCTACTGCAACTGATAGACACACATGTCACTGGAAGTATATATGGACTGTGTGTTTTGTTTAAAAGTATCTATTGTTGTAGCTGCTGAGTTTGTATGTGAGTCAAACCTGCGTTACAAAATGGGGAAACTGGTGATTATCTCATTTCTGGTCTTCCCATTAGAGTGGGAGTGTGAATCCAATCAATTTGTATAGGAATTGGCTAGGATCTAAAGACATATGGGGAAGATCATGCATTAAGTCTTGAGCAGAGTAAACAATATAAATTGATAACAGTATAATCCAAATGGATTCATAACCTTTTCCCCTTAAAATAAAAAAAGGACCAAACAAGTGGGAAAAAAACCCCATGGATAACAATCATGAAAGAAATATTAAATTTGTCTGACGATCGCATCTGTGATTCATCCAGACGTACATGTTCAATTAGCTCCTGGAATGAAATGGAAAGTATTGATAAATATTTTAGAAGCAGTCGCATCATCCTGCTTATCGCATTTTATCTGCAGCCTCGATCGGCAACTACAAGAAAAGGCTTTTATGTTATTTAAAATGATTGCCTGGCATTCTGCATATTAGGTGGCCTCTTATAGATTGGGAAAGGCTTGGCAGAGAGTCAAGGGAAGAATGGATAATGTGTTTGCTTTTCCATCTCCACATACAGAGATTAGAGGTTTTACAATACCGTTTGGCCATACCCTGCCTCAGTTCATCAGATACCACCATCTAATGGTCAACACCACTATTAAATATATATCGAAATAATTGTCAAGGACAAGAAGAAAATTGTGTGTGTCTGTGTATGTGCGTATACATATATTTTTCTGTTTATATGATACAGACAGGCAGACAAATAGACAGATACGTAGGTAGGTAGATAAGTAGATAGATTTTGTTTATTTATTGTATTTATTTGTTTATATCCTGCCTTTATTATTTTTCTTTACAAACAGTTCAAGTTGGCAAACATACCTCATGCCCCTTTTCCCTCCTATTTTCCTCACAACAGCAGTCCTGTGAGGTGAGTTGGGATGAGACTGGGCCATGAATATCTCATGGTTAAGGAGCCTGAGTGGCGCAGCAGACTAATGCTACTGTTAAAGGTAGTATTTAGCTTCCAGCTGCCTGCAATTACTGCGAGTTCAAATCTCACCAGGCTCAAGGTTGACTCAGCCTTCCATCCTTTCTAAGGTAGGTAAAATGAGGACCCGGTTTGTGGGGGCAATAAGCTGACTTTGTATAAAATATACAAAAGTATGAAGGCTATTGCTTAATGCATTGTAAGCCGCCCTGAGTCTCCAGAGAAGGGCGGCATATAAATCAAAAAAAAAAAAAAAGGAGGGACTAGAACTCACATGTTTCACAATTTCAAGCCTGGTGCCTTAACACTAGCCCAGGGGTCTGCAACCTTAAACACTCAAAGAGCCATTTGGACCTGTTTCCCACAGAAAAGAAAACACCGGGAGCCACAAAACTCTTCCCGTGCCTGACTATTTCCTGAGCGGCCACAAAACTAGTATATATAGTTGAATTAAAGATTCTGTTTTCTTCTGAAACTTTTCTTTTCTTGGATTTATCCATGGTTGGCCTACCGGGGGTCGAAAATCTTAATAAATTGGACGTTGGTGGGTGTTGCACATTGGCCGTTGTGATGCATATTTTGAGCAACAGGGAGCAGCAGCAGAGGGATGAAAGAGTCACATGTGGCTCCAGAGCCGTGGGTTGCTGACCCCTGCACTAGACCTGGCTGGCTGGCTGGCTGGCTGGCTGGCTGGCTAGATAGATAGATGGATGGATGGATGGATGGATGGATGGGTGGGTGGGTGGGTGGGTGGGTGGGTGGATGGATGGATAAATGAGAGAGAGAGAGAGAGATGGAGGGAGAGAGGGAGAGATAAATAGAACAATTGATCAGTGGAAGAATGATAGATTTGACTCAAATAAAAATATAACAATCTGTAAAAAAATTACATTGTGTTTTCTTGAAGACGTGACAATTCACTCTGGAAAACATCATGTTCATGACAGGAGGAACAGAACCAATTAGACAAAATAAGGGAACTTTCCCATTTAGTCAAACTGCATCATTTACGCAAGTTTTATACTGAATTGTGTCAATCCTCTCTATATTGTGGAGAATGGAATTTCCTTCTGAATGTAACACAAAATGACGGCCACTACCACCAAATCATTGTCTGGATCGGTTATGAATTTCAATTGAGCAGATTGGGCTGTAAATTGAACCTTAAGCTCCAGGCTTGTAATCTAGATGTTCTGACATCATTTCAACCCAACTGTTGTAAATATGCGAACGGAACAGAATAACAGAGGTGGAAGGGACCTGGGAAGTCTTCTAGGCCAACTCCCTACTTAAGCAGGAGACCCTTTACTATTTCAGGCAAATTTCTGAGATCCTGTATACCCGTGATGGTGAACCTATGGCACACATGCTGGAAGTGGCACGCAGAGCCATCTCTCCGGGGATGCCAGCCGTCACCCGTTGCTCTTCCAGGTTTCCAGCGCGCCGGCTAGCTGGTCTTCGCACGAGTGTGTGCGCCACAAACCAGAAGACCAGGGGACCAGCTCACATGCACATACCAGAAACCAGAAGCTCAGCTTCCCGGTGTCCATATGCCAGGGAACTGCTCTTCCGGTTTCTGATGCTCCTACGTGTGCTTACCAGGGAACTGCTGTTCCGGTTTCTGGTGCTCCTATGTGTGCTTACCAGGGACCTGCTCTTCCAGTTTCCAGCACTCCCCTGTGCATGTACACACCCGTTTCAGAACTCGGTGCCAAAAAGGTTCGCCAACAGTGCTACCATGTTTTCCCAAAAATAAGACCCTGTCTTATATTTTTTTGAACCCTGAAATAAGTGCTTGGCCTTAATTGCCGTGCGCTCAAAAGCCCGATTGGGCTTATTATCAGGGGATGTCTTATTTTGGGGAAAATGGTATATACGATTTCTTTTCTTAAAAGCCCCCCAGTGATGCACTCACAACTTCTGGGAGCAAGTTGTTCCACTGATGAATTGTTCTCACTGTCACGGAATCTCTCCTTAGTTCTAGGTTGATTTTCTCCTTGACCGTCCATTGCTTCTTGTTCTGATGTAGAATGCTGATAATGTATGTACAAAAAAAAAAAAAAAAAAAAAAGCAATGGTGATATGTCATGAAACTCCTGAACCATCAACAATGGCCCACGGTCCATTTTCAGGGTGGGTTTTAAAGCTATAAAACAAAGCTAAGGAGCGTGTCCTGTTGCAAGTCTGCTTCCGTCGCCAGTAGAAATCATATGAAGACAAATAGCTTCTTGGGAATTTGCTCCCGAAGGAAGTTTGCCAAACACCAGTTCTGCTTTTGTGATGCCAACTGGAAGAATTTTTATTTGCTTGGTTTCAATGATTTCCTGTCGCCTTTTGCCCAGTGTTGTCGTCCTGAACATATTTCTCTCCGTTGTTGAGTCTTTGAGCAAACCTCAGTCAGAGCTTCGGCTGAATGGCGGCTAATAAAACAGATCAAAGCAGAAATATTTTAACCAGTGTCCTGACGGTGTTTGCAAGCCACCTATTTAAAGCTATTGACCTGGATGCAATGCGTGGTGGATTCTTTTTTGGGTGAAATTGTTTGACTTCCCTGTCGGTTCATTTTATCTTGGCGCTCAGATCACTGGGCAGTACATTTGCTTGGCTAACATCAGAGGGAATTTTCGTGTTTTGCTTTTAGCTGCCGAGAGGGAGGAAAGTGGTTCAACCCAACAAAGTTCCTAAATAAGTCATAAGCCTGGCTTTCTATAATTTAACTTCCTTTTTCCCAGGACAAAATAGGAGCGAGATGGTGTAGGTACAAGTATGTTGGATGAATAGTGCATCTGGTTCATTTTGCAACAGCAGGCAAGTTTAAAAGCAAAGGTAAAAGATGTTTCTGGATGGATAGAGGGATGTCTGTGGCAATTGCATGTGCAGTAAGGAAGCCTTCCTTGCACTTTAAACTCAAAAATCACAACTCTCGTTTTGTTTTGTTTTTAGTCCCCATGTGTCAGAGGTTTATTACACGGCTGGTTTGCACTGAATACAGAGGGGATGTCTTTAGGATTGTATAGGAAGCAAGGAGGTTTGTATCCAAGGTTGTTTGGCAATACCCACAGAATTATTCTAGGGTTTTTTTTCAGTTTTGGTCACCCACAATATGAAAAAGATATTGAGATTCTAGAAAGAGTGCAGAGAAGAGCAACTGAGATGATGAGGGGCTAAAACATATTGATTGATTGATTGATTGATTGATTGATTGATTGATTGATTGGTTCAATTTATACGCCGCCCTTCTCCGGAGACTCAGGGCGGCTTACAATGTGTTAAGCAATAGCCTTCATACTTTTCTATATACCTGCTTAGTAGGGCTTTTGCCCCCCCCCCCAAGCAGTGTTCTTTTTTCTACAAAGTCAGCTTATTGCCCCCACAATCCGGGTCCTCATTTTACCTACCTCGGAAGGATGGAAGGCTGAGTCAACCTTGAGCCTGGTGAGATTTGAACTTGCAATAATTGCAGGCAGCTGGCAGCTAAGTGCTACTTAACAGCACTTTAGTCCGCTGTGCCACCAATATATGAAGAATGGTATGTCTAGTCTAATGAGGGAAGGGAAATGGTGGCTCAGTGTCTAAGTTGCTGAGTTGTCGATCGAAATGTCAGCAGCTCAATGTTTCAATCCCTACTGCCGTGTAACGGGGTGAGCTCCCATTAACTTGTCCCAACTTCTGCCAACCTAGCAGCTCGAAAGCACGTAAAAAATGCAAGTAGAAAAACAGGGACCACCTTTGGTGGGAAGGTAACAGCGTTCCATGCGCCTTTGGCATTTAATCATGCTGGCCACATGACCACGGAGACGTCTTCAGACAATGCTGGCTCTTCGGCTTTGAAACGGAGATGAGCACTGACCCCTAGAGTCGGGAACAACTAGCACATATGCGCGAGGGGAACCTTTACCTTTAGTTTAATGAAAAGAGGGACTAGGGGTGACATGATAGCAGTGCTCCGGTATTTGAGGGGCTGCCACAAAGAAAGTGGGGGGGGGAGGTTAATCTATTCTCCAAAGCACCTGAAAGCAGGACCAAAAGCAATGGATGGAAATTCATCAAGGAGAGAATCAACCTAAAACTAAACAGAAATTTCCTGACAATGGAAACATTTAATCAGTGTAACCACTTGCCTTCAGAAATTGTGGGTGCTCCATCACTGGAGGTTTTTAAGAAGAGACTGGACAAGAGACTTGTCTGAAATGGTATAGGGCAGTGTTGGCGAACCTTTTCGGCACTGAGTGCTGAAATGGGAGCATGCGCACATACGCGCGTGCCTCAAACCAGAAGAGCAGCCGCACAGTGCACATGCGTGCACCAGGTGGCTGCTCTTCCAGTTTCTGGTGCATGCATGCGCACTGGCCACTTGGTCTTCCAGTTTCCAGCATGCATGCATGTGTGAAGAGCAGCTGGCCAGTGTGCACGGAAGTGCTGGAAACTGGAAGAGCAGACACCAGATGCACATGCGCATGTCGGGAAGATGATCTTCCAGTTTCCGGTGCATACATGTGCAATGGCCAACTGGTCTTCACATGTGCATGCATGCCAGAAACTGGAAGACCAGGTGGCTGGAGCGGATGCATGTTCTGGAAACCGGAAGAGCAGCCACCCAATGCTCACATGCACACCAGGCGGCTGCTTTTCCAGTTTCCGGCACTCTTGCATGGGTGAAGACCAGTTGGCCAGCACGCCAGAACCCAGAAGAGCAAAGGACGATAGCTCACGTGCCTGGAGAAATGGCTCTGCATGTCACTTCTGGCACGCGTGCCATAGGTTTGCCATCACGGGTATAGGGTCTCCTGCTTGAGCAGGGGGTTGGACCCAGAAGACCTCCAAGGTCTCTTCCAACTCTGTTATTCTGTTATTCCTTTGTTAATTTTGCAGCAAACTGGCCATTTCCTGCCGAATTTTGGCAAAGGGCTGAGCTGCATGGTTTCTAAAATAGGGAACCTGAGCTGTTAAATCATGACAGGTCTTTGGTCAGGAGCAAAGATAGCTAGAAGGAATCTCTGCTTCAACTGAGCCTCCTTGAACCTTTTAAAGGGACAAATGTAAGAATCTGATAATTTTATTGGAAGGACTGGTAAAAACTAAAGAGATCTTGCACTTCATTTTCCAGAATGGCTCAGTCGTACTTGCAGAGTGCCGAAAAATGGCTCAGTTGCTTTAAAGAGCATCTATATTTTGCATCATGCATATTTTGCATCCATTCTTCAATAGTAGGTCATCCATGGGTGAAAGACCATTAGGGATGCAGTCTAGACTGGGAAACTATGTAAGCTTTGCCACGAAAGTGGTGAATTTTGCATTTTGAATCTCCACCAGTGAGGCTGTGCTTTTCTTTAGCCCAACTCAAATATTTCTAAAATAGTGTTCAGGTTTTAGAAATACCACGTTTCTCCCCCAGCATGCGTTACAAAATGTGTGAAGGCTACAAAGGGAAGACACCAAGCATCTCACTTCGACTAGACAATTTTAATTCATGCAAATCTGGACACTTTGCAACTTGTGCACATACATATGCAAAGGTGCCAGCGTGTTTCCCTGAAAATAAGACCAAGTCTTATATTAATTTTTGCTTCAAAAGACGTATTGGGGCTTATTTCCTGGTTAGGTCTTATTTTGGGGGAAATACGGTACTAAATGCATCCATCAGGCTAACACTCTTAACTGAGGCTTATTTTGGGGGGTAGGGCTTGTATTACAAGCATCCTGGAAAAATCATGCTAGGGCTTATTTTCCAGTTGGGTCTTATTTTTGGGGAAACAGAGTAAAGGTTCAATGATCCTGCGCAAATTTGGTCCCCAGTGCTGAACTGTGCAAACTTCAGTTTATTCGTTGAGCACGTAACGGAAAAGCTGTAACTCTCCTGCTTTTAATTTCATTGACCACATGAGTGCTTGAATGCCACTGCAAAACTTACTGAAGCTTTTAAAGCACGCTAAAGCAACGGGACTGAGCAGCTGGATGCTCGCAAAAAGCTTGACGTTGTTTTGGAATGCGCGAGAACTCCCAAATATGCTTCTTATGTAAGCGACTAAAATGTGTTTTTCATTTCCAGTGGTTATCTAATCCAAAATGACCAAGTGCTAAAGAAAAAAAAAACCGAATACAAGGATTTGTTGTTTGAAAATTACCCTTCTCTATGTTATTTATTTATTTATTTATTTATTCAATTTCTATACCACCCTTCTCCCGAAGGACTCAGGGCGGTGAACAGTTAAAATAACATACATATAAAATGTGAATATAAGATGATAGAAAAAGGGCAGTGACATTGGTTTGTCAAATACAAAAAAAAGTTGAAATTTGATATCGGTGGTCAGAATAACAGATTAACGGATTTGGAAGGGACTTCATAGGTCATCTAGTCCAACCTCCTGGCGAAGCAGGAGACCCTATACCAGAGGTCAGCAACCTGCAGCTCCAGAGCTGCATGCGGCTCTTTGGGCCCTTTGCTGTGGCTCCCTGTCAGGTGATCCCACCACTGGCTGGCCCCATCACTCACCCTCCCCCCCCCCCAGTCACTCCTTGCCTGGCCTGAGAAGGTAAGGGCGAAGGTGGGGGATGGAGAAGTGGCCAGGGCAGAGACAGGGAGATACAGAGAAAGGGGGAGAGAAAGAGACATAGAGAGATACAGAGAGAGAGGGAGAGAGGGAGGAGAGAGGGAGGAAGGAAGGATGTCAAAAGGATTTTGTGATTCCTGGTGTTTTTTAACAACGGGTTTTCTGCCCTAATGACTGGCTGGGTAGGCGTGGCTAGGGGGGGGTCATGTGACTGGTGGGAGTGACATTGAGTTGGCCATGCCCATCCAGGTTTTGTGGCTCCCGGTGTTTTCTGTGGGAAATGGGTCCAAATGGCTCTGAGTATTTAAGGTTGCAGACCCCTGCCCTACACCATTTCTGACAGAGGGCAGACCAGTCTCTTCTTGAAAACTTCCAGTGATGAAGCTCCCACAACTTCCAAAGGCAACTTCTGTTCCATGGGTTGATTGTTCTCACTGTCAGAAAATTTCCAGGTTGAATCTCTCCTTGTTGAGTTTCCATCCATTATTCCTTGTCTGGCCTTCAGGTGTTTTGGAAAACAGCTTGACCCCTTCCTCTCTGTGGCAGCCCCTCAAATATTGGAACACTGCTATCATGTGTCTCCTGCTCCTTCTCTTCACTAGACTAGCCACGCCCAGTTCCTGCAACCTTTCATTTAGTGACCAAAGTTACAACAGTGCTGAAAAAATGAATTATGTCCGTGAATCACTTTTATGGTCATAAATCGCTTTATAAAGAATTTGATTTTTGACCACCTGACTGTGGGGATTCTGCAACGGTCATAACTATGAAAACGGTCATCGGTCACTTTTTTTCAGGGCCATCGTAACTTCGAACGGTCGCTAAACAAACAGCTGTAACTCGAGGACTGCCTGTAATATATTCATCTGGAAAGCCTGATGAGGAAATGTTTTCAGATTGATGATATAATCCAGGGGTGAAATGCTCCCAGTTCGGACTCGATCGCCTGATCCAGTAGTGATGGCGGTGGGTGGTTCAGAGAACCAGTAGCAAAAATCCCTGCCACCCCCCCACCCCATACCCAGCTGAGACGTGCAATCATCAGAGGCTTTTTAAAATTATTTTTAAAAGCATTTTTTCTACAACCTCTTAGGCCGAAAAAATGCTTTTAAAAGTAAAAAAAAGCCTCTGATCATCGTGCAGCTCAGCTGGGATCATCAGAGGCTTTAAAAGAGGTTGTAAAAAAAATGCCTTTAAAAGCCTCTGACGATCCCAGCTGAGTTGCCTGATCGTCAGAGCCCGTTAAAAGAGGTTGAAGAAGTTGTAGAAAAAATGATTTTAAAAGTTAAAAAAAAAAAGTTGGCCACGCCCAGTCACATTACCCCCCCATCAAGCCACGCCCGCAGAACCAGTAGTAACAAATTTTACATTTCACCACTGATATAATCAGATGAGAAACATAGGTACATTTGTGTACAGATAGAAGTCTGCCATGGTACATCCCCACTTGTGGTCACCAAGCTAAGCCCAATACGTCGCCACATTATCAAACCAACTTTGCCCTTTTCACATATACAGGAAAATATCTGAAGAGGCCTTAAGCTTCAACTAAATTGGAATTTACTCATATGAAACTTTTTGGTACTGCTGCGTGGTACTCTCTATCAAAAACAGAACAGAACAGAATAATAGAGTTGGAAAGGAACTTGGAAGTCTTCTAGTCCTGTAATGGCGAACCGATGGCACGTATGCTGGACGTGGCATGAAGAGCCATCGCCTGTTGCTCTTCTGGGTTCCGGTCAGCTGGTCTTCACACGTCCGGGAGTCCCAGATACTGAAAGAGCAGCCACCCAGTGTACATGCACAAGCGAAGACCAGCTGGCGGTGCACATGTGTGTGCCAGAAACCGGAAGATCATCTTCCCGGCATTCACATGCACACCAGGTGACTGCTCTTCCAGTTTCTGGCATGTGCATGCACACCAGCCAGCTGGTGTTTGCACATGCATGGGTCCCAGAAACTGGAAGACCAGGTGGCCGGTGCACATGTGCACTGGGTGGCTGCTCTTCTGGTTTCCGGAACTCACGCATGTGTGCGTGCTCCTGTTTCAGCACTCGGTGCTGAAAAAGTTTGCCAACACTGTTCTAGTCCAATGTTTCTCAACCTTGGCTGCTTAACGATGGTGGACTTCAACTCCCAGAATTCTGGCTGAGGAATTCATGCTGGCTGAGGAATTCTGGGAGTTGAAGTCCACCCATCATCAAGCAGCCAAGGTTGAGCATGGCTGACTGAGGAATTCTGGGAGTTGAAGTCCACCCATCGTCAAGCAGCCAAGGTTGAGCATGGCTAACTGAGGAATTCTAGAAGTTGAAGTCCATCCATCGTTAAGCACCAAGGCTGAGAAACACTGCATCTATTCCAACCCCCTGCTCAAGCAAGAGACCCTTATACCATTTCAGACAAATGATTGTCCAATCTTTCCCTAAATACCTCCAGTGACGGAGTACTTACAACTTCTGGAGTCCTGTCATTCCACTGATTAATTGTTCTCATCGTCGGGAAATTTCTCCTTGGTTCTAAGTTGCTTCTCTGATAATTCTCCATCCATTGCTTCTTGTTCAGCCTGACTTGCATGTTGTTGTTGTTTTATTATTATTTTGCCCCAACCTTATCTTGCCACAAAAATCAGGACTGCCTTCATTATTGGTACGTACAACCTGAAGAACCTGTTCCCCTTTGTACCCTTTCACCCATTCTCCAGCAGACATATCTTTTAATTAATCCTTTTCATCATCCAACCCGAACAGCAGTTTTAACAAATGGGAATGTTTGTACACAATGTTAAGTGTTTGGATTGTTTGTTTGTTGGTGGCGCTGAGCTAAAAAAAAAAAAAAAAAAAAGAGGAAAGTCATTTCGAAATCATCCCATATGGGTTTTTAAACCTGAAACTGAAAATATACAAAAACAATAACAAGCACTTGGCACTTAAAGTCTTTCCGATGCTGTAGGATGCTTTTTATACAATTTTATAATAATAGATTGAATGTGGCTTCTCCTGTAAATAATATATGTCTAAAGTCACAACACTGACATTTTCATATCCTGAATTTTCTCTTTTGGGTTACATGGTCCCCAGAGAATGTTGTCTGTGGGTAGTAGAAGTGACCTTGTATGTAGGGTGTAGGGCAGTGATGGCTAACCTTTTTGCGATCGCATGCCAGGAGTGGGGGGGGTTGTGCATGCGCATGCCCACACCCTAATTCTATGCGCCCTGCCCCCGCACATGTGTGCACCACCTCCCCCCGCACTCCTGGCACGCAATGGCATGGTAGGCCCGTTTTTTGCTCTCCCCAGCCTCCAGAGTCTTTCTAGGAGTCTGAAGAAGGCGAAAATGGCTTTCCCCACCCCTCCCCACCCCCTGGAGGCCCTCCAGAGGTCTGAAAACAGCCCATTTGCCAACTTCCAGTGGGACCGGAAAGCCTGTTTTTTGCTCTCCCCAGCCTCCAGAGCCTTTCTAGGAGTCTGGGGAGGGTGAAACAGCCTTCCTCACCTTTCGGGAGGCCCTCCAGAGGCCAAAAACAGCCCATTTGCCAACTTCCAGTCTGACTGTAAGAGGGCCTCCGGGGGGGGGAGGCCGTTTTCACTCTCCCCAGACTCCTAGAAAGGCTCTGAAGCCTGGGAAGAGAGAGAAAAATGGGCCTTCCCCACCCCCCCACCCCCGAGGCCCGCCGGAGTCAGGAAACACCTGTTTCCCAGGAGGCCTGAAAACCAGCTGGCGGAGCTGAGGTTGCGTGCCCACCAATACGGCTACGCGTGCCACAGGTTTGCCATCATGGGTGTAGGGTGTAGGGTCTGCTTGGGTGGGGGATTGGACTAGATGACCTACAAGGTTCCTTCCAACTCTGTTAATTTGTAATCTGACTGTTCTGCCCCAGCTACAGACCCCAAAGAATGCAGCACACACAAAGTCTATACAAACCTTAGTTTACTAAAATAAAATCCGGGGTTTTTTTTCAAACAAAGGCTGTTAATTAACTTACTTAACAGCCTGAAAGAATCCAAAGAATAAATAATATTAATCTTACTATGATTGGCAGAAAGCCCAGAAGCAATTTGCAGAGAACTAAGATCAAGGCACGAAGGAGAGTGAACGAAGTTGTTCCCTGCAAATTGCTTCAGTTGGTGTTCCTCCTTAAGTAGGCTAAGGGAGTGGCCAATTAGCCCCAAGCCTTACTCTCGAGGAGACCTCCTCCTGAGGAGCCATTCCTGCCTTTTGGAAGCTCTGCGCACCCGTGCATTGAGAAGAGGCTCCTCCTCTTCGTGCTCTTCACTTATGGAAGCTTCTGGAGGTTCTGAAGGCCCTGGCTGAATCCCCGCCTCTGCACCACATCTTCTCCAGCCTCCTCACTGTCCGACTTGAGTGCCAGCTGCACAGGCTGCTGGCGCAGCACCACACCACCTCCTCATTGTCAGAATCAGCTACAATCCGCAGAGGCCGCTGACGGGCCACAACACTATCTATCTATCTATCTATCTATCTATCTATCTATCTATCTATCTATCTATCTAAAACTTAGTGCATTCCTGGTTGTGTTAGCAACTGATATGAGCCAGGCAGAGGGGCAGGGATAAAGGATTCCTCTGAAGGCCCAGCAGCCTTATACCCATAGTTTATGAAAAATGTGTGCAAGGTAATCCTGTGGAACAAGATAGAATAAAATGGGGGTTTCTCAATATTCAGATCCATTCTTTGGGAAACGGGTGCTATTTGAAAAGCTGTGCTTTCAGATAGCAATGATTGGCTTTCAAGTTGTTCAGAATAGGGGCTGCTTTACAGTAGCTTCAACTCTGGCTTAAGAATCGGTGCCTGCTTAGTAATCAGGATTTGTGGATTTATCTCAAAGGGGGCTTTGACACTTGAGATCCTGAGGGTGGGATAAGAAAAGAAAGAAACCGGTCCCCATTGTAAACAGGCTGTGGTGTTGTTTTTTTTAAACGCCTCAGCATTTCGTTTATTTGTAGGTATAAAGGTTTATTTAGAGAGGATTTTGCTTTTTATTAAGTGGGCTGCCTCACCGCTTCAAATTGAGATGGTGCAATTAAAAGATAAGAAGCCAAAGAAAACACGGAGATTGGAAACTTCAGTTCTGGGAGCTCGTGATGGTGGTTGCCATGTTTTGTTTTGTTTTTTAAATTTAATATCTACCTAACCCGGCTCTACTTCTGGTATACTGATGGAAGTTAGGGGTCAGCAGTTGGAGCTCTGGGGTCCAAACAGTGCCCCAGAGATCACTGGTTCCCAATCCAAAATTGGATTCTGTTTGATGGGAGAACTGAGCCAAGAAAGAGGAGGAGGAAGAGAAAAAGAAGGGGAGGTGGTGGAGGAGGAGAAGGAGAAGAAGGACATATGAAGGAGAAGAAAGAGAGGGAGAAGGAGATTTGAAGGAGAAGGAGGTTTGAAGGAAAAGGTGAACAACATGTGAAGGAGAAAGAGAAGATGGAGAAAGAGAAAGAGGAGGAGGAGAAGGACATGTGAAGGAGAAGGAAGAGAAGGAGATGGAGATTTGAAGGAGAAGGAGAAAGGGAAGATGGAGAAAGAAAGAGGAGAAGGAGAAGGACATATGAAGGAGAAGGAAGAGAAGGAGAGGGAGAAGGAGATGAAGGAGAAGGAGGTTTGAAGGAAAAGGTGAAGGAGATGTGAAGAAGGAGAAGGGGAGGAGGAGGAGAAGAAGGAGGACATATGAAGGAGAGGGAGAAGGAGATTTGAAGGAGAAGGAAGGAGGTTTGAAGGAAAAGGTGAAGGAGATATGAAGGAGAAGAAGGAGATGTGAAGGAGGAGGGGGAGGAGGAGGAGATGTGAAGGAAGAGGAGAAAGAGAATCTTCCTTGCAGTCAATGACCAGTCGAGACTGTTTCCATATTTTGTCCCTTGCATAAACTGACTAGAGGTCCTTCGTTCATGGCAATGTTTCCATTTGGCGTACAGATGGCAAGGATGCAACTTCAAACAATTAGGGGTGCAAAGTCAATTCAAGAAAAGTAGGAACAAGTGGGAGCCACCACATCCTCCTACAATTGTCCTTGCCCTTTATATATAGTATATTAGGGACACAAGTAGCTAATTACAGAAATATACTGTATATGCCAAAATCGGTATGGAGGTCTCCATATGTGTTTGTGTGCACACTTGTGCGTGTATGCATTAAAGTAAATAGATATTTACTTAAAAGATAAAACTTTTGAGGAAACTAATTCTTGAAGTCACCTGTACATGAGATGGACAGTATATTAGTCTAATTAGAACATGTGAATGTTTTTAAAATGTTATCTAATTTTAGGTTCTATTTAATTGGGCCAAACTATGTTATAATAATAATTTTAATTAGCAATTTTATGATGTTTGTGTATCTATATTTTTCTTGACTGTACACCGCCTTGAGTCCTACGGGAGAAAGGTGGTATAGAAATATAATAAATAAATAAATAAATAAATAAATAAATAAATAAATAAATAAATAAAACAAATGAACAAATGAATAAAATCTACAGCAGGGGTGTCAAACTCGATTTCATTGAGGGCTGCATCAGGGTTATGTTTGACTTCGGGGACCGGGCAGGGTGTGGCCAGGGTGGGTGTGGCCAGCTCAATGTTATTCATCTCAGGGGCGCCAGCGAACATGGGCACCCAAGCTCAGGTTTTGGCTGCTACGTCCTCCTGCAACCCTCTGCCAGTGAAAACAGAGCTTGGGAAGGTGTTTATGCTGGCAGAGGCATCTCGGGTCGGTCCTTCACTGTTTCCAGAGTGGCTCCACGGGCCAGATCTAAGCAATCTATGGACCGGATCCAGCCCCCGGGCCTTGAATTTGACACCCCTGATTTATAGCATGAAATAGATTGTGTCTTTCCCTTTCTCCTCTCCCCCCCCCCCCAGTTATTTCTCCCTATCCAATCCAATCCAACAGGATAGGCGTGGCCTAGAACAGGGGTCTCCAACCTTGGCAACTTTATGACTCCCAAAATTCAAAAGGTCTTAGGTGCCTTTTATCTGACTCTTCCCTTGGCTGCATCTCTTCATGTGCGTGTGCGGACCTGTTCTGCCCCAGCTACGGACCACAAAGAACGCAGCACACACAAAGTCCGTACAAACCTTAGTTAACTAATTAAGGACTACAAATGAGCTTTCTTAGTAGTTGTTCAAACACAAGTACAGTTTAAATCAGTCTTTTCTGAACAAGGGCTGTTAATTTAACTTAACAGCTGACAAGAGTCCAAGGAATAATAACTCAATTCTGAGGCACAGTCTTTCAGATAACTGTAAGCTTATTGTGGTTGGCAGAATGCCCAGAAGCAATTTGCAGGAAAAATGACAAGAGAGAAGCAAGAGCCGATCAGACGTTTCTGGAGTCAATACGCGAAGGAATATGAACAAAGTTGTTTTCTGCAAATTGCCTCATTGTTGTCGTTCCTTAAATAGGCTAGGGGAGTGGCCAATTAGTCCCAAGCCCTACTCTCGAGGAGACCTCCTCCTGAGGAGCCATTCCTGCCTTTTGGCAGCTCTGTGCGCCCGTGCATTGAGAAGAGGCGCCTCCTCTTCTTCCGCTTCACTTATGGGAGCTTCTGGAGGTTCTGAAGGCCCTGACTGAATCCCCGCCTCTGGCATCACATCTTCTCCAGCCTCCTCATTGTCTGACTTGGGTGCCAGCTGCACAGGCTGCTGGCGAATCACCACACCAGCCTCCTTGCTGTCGGAATCAGCTACCAGCTGCACAGGCCATTGGCGGGCCACAACAGGACCTTCTGCGCATGCGCAAACCCTTCTGCGCATGCTCAGAGGGAAAAAACCCAGGTTACTTCCTGGTAACGAAGACCAGGCGGGTGGGCAGAGCTTCACGTCGCCATTGCTACCGGTTTGGCCGAACCGGTCTGAACCGGGAGCATTTCACCCCTGTTCGTAACCTGTTTGTCTTTCATAAAGCCCTGGTTCTGTGCCCGGGCCAGGGGCCACTGTTTGTGCTGTGATTTGCGTTTGACGTTTCTTGGTTTCCTCGTATTGCAATTTTTGTAACGTTTGTAATTGTTACTGTATTTTAATCGCCAGCCAGATTCACTTGCCGAGATGGGCAAGTGTATAAACTGAAGAAATTAACAAACTTGAACAAATAGGTTGAGATCGCACAAAGACTGTGAAATAGTAAACAATGCAAGGCAGTTTCCTCCTTCCCCCCCTTGCAGCTGCAATCATTCATTTGAAAAAAAAAAAAGCCCCGTGGACAAGGCTGGGTGTAGAAAGAACCCAACTCACACAACTAGTATTAGCGCACTTGCAGATTTTACAAGTGTTATTACATATCCATTTTTTTTAATCCCATAATTAGGATCCGTAGCAAAACGAAAACCGAGAACATTTTTCATTTATTACAGAACATGTAATTTGGAGGGCTAAATCCTTGGGAGTTAGTGCATGTTTAGCTTTCATTACTAAGGGAGCGAAACGTGGCTCTTTAATTTGGAGAGTTAAATGAATCTGGGAAAATGCTTCTGTTTGTTTGTATCTCACCTCGTGCTAAGCTTATCTTCCTTTTCTTAATAACACTGTTTCAGAAGTTTTGATGGTGAGAGAAACACTTTATCATCAAGTGTTTTCTCTATTATGCAGGCTTAAAAAAATTCATGTTACTACAAGGAACTGGCAAACCATCCTTAATACGACTTAATTATTTGTAAACTTAAGAAGGTACCCTTCAATATATGTGTCTCTCTGTGTGTGTATTTGAAGGGTATCTTCTTAAGTTTACAAATGATATAATTATTGGTATAGTATTAATTATTATAATTAATACAATATTTAATTGATAAAATTATTTTCATAGTATTAATACTATACAGTATTTTGAAGGATACCTTCTTAGGTTCAAAAATAATTGTACCCAATTCCTGCAACTGTTCTTCATATGCTTTAATTTCCAGGCTTTAGCCATTTTAGGTGCTCTTCTCAGAGACTTTGGCAAAAAGATGATTAAAAGAAACTAAAACACACAAAGAATAGTTGCAGAAATTAAGATAAAGGTAAAGGTTCCCTTCGCACATATATGCTAGTCGTTCCCGATTCTAGGAGGCGGCGCTCATCTCTGTTTCAAAGCCGAAGAGCCAGCGCTGTCCGAAGAGGTCTCCGTAGTCATGTGCCCGGCATGACTAAACTCCAAAGGTGCACGGAACGCTCTTACCTTCCCACCAAAGGTGGTCCCTATTTTTCTACTTGCATTTTTTACGTGCTTTCGAACTGCTAGGTTGGCAGAAGCTGAGACAAGTAACGGGAGCTCACCCCATTACGCGGCGCTAGGGATTCGAACCGCTGAACTGCCAACCTTTCTGATGGACAAGCTCAGCGTCTTACTCACTGAGCCACCATGCCTGCACCTGCAGAAATTGGGTTATGGCTGTTTTGGAGAAAAAGAAGGACTAGGGGTGATTATTGCTTTGGAAATTAAGTTGATCCCCTCTTCTCTGTGGCAGCACCTCAAATAGTGGAATGCTGCTTTCGTGTCGTCGCCCACCCCACCCCATCCTTCTTTTCTCTAGACTGGCCATACCCAATTCCTGCAATCATTCTTCATACTTTTTGGTCTCCAGGCCTTTAATCATCAACCATCCCAGCTCTGAAAAGAACAAATCTCATGGATTTGCTCCCATGGATGAATTACATTTTCCTATGATTTCCTTGCGCCAGTGTGCCAGTTCAGAGCGGAATTGTTCTTGGAACTGAAGAAACTAAACATATAATTATACTCTCCAGCATGTTGGCTAACAAAGACAGTTGCCGGATAACAGCAACTAAGAAAGGATCGATCTGTGCATCATCCTGGCTGTTTGCTTCTCTTTTCTCTATTTTTTTGGAAGGAATTTTAAATTTTGTGCAGGCCACGCCCACACAGAAACTGGGCAGAGAACCTCTTGCTAAAATTTTTGAACCCCAGCCCTGCCTTTATGGGATGGATTTCAATAAATGGAACTCAATTTCAAATGGAGAATGTGTTTGTTTGTTTTTTCCTTACAGGAGAGCAAGCCTCAAAGCTTGTTCTCCTGATAAAATTGAACAGTGAATAAAGCTGATAATTCAAGCATTGATGATCCAGCGGTGAATTATTTTTTCCCCCTCTGTCTTCAAAAGCCAGAAATTGACTGTCTACTGTTTCTTATTAACAAGCCACAATATTGAGCTCATGAGCGGGACGATGCGCAATGGCCTAGCAGTCATGCTTCCGAAGCATCTTATCGGTGTATTGAGCGAAACGTTTGAAGTGAATAACCTGAAGAGTTTGAACAAGCAGCAAATTGATTGCACGTGTGCCATTTTTTGGGGAGTGGGGGATTTGTAAAGAAAAAACAAACAAACAAACACATTCTCCATTTGAAATTGAGTTCCATTTATTGAAATCCATCCCATAAAGGCAGGGCTGGGGTTCAAAAATTTTAGCAAGGGGTTCTCTGCATAGTTGCACTGTGGGTGTGGCCTAGTTGGCCTCCTGTACCACAGTGTTGGGGGGGGTTGCCCTCTCCAGGCTCTGGAGGCTTTCCTCGAGCCTCCAGGAGGGCGAAAACGGCCACCCCAGGCTCCAGAGGCCCTCTAGAGGCCAGAAATGAGCCCGTTTCTCACCTTCCCAAACTTCCGGTAGGCCCGTTTTTCGCTCTCCCCGAGCCTCTGTGCACACCCTGCATTTACCTGCATCCAAAACGTGTGGAAGGGGAGGGGCAGGGTGGGCGGAGCCAGCCAGGAGTGGGATTTGGGGGTTCTCCAAACTGCACAGAATCTTAGCTAGAGGTTCTCCTGAATGCCTGCAAACCCCCAGCAGCCCACCCCTGCATAAAGGCCCCTGAAAGTTAACTGATAATCGTCCCAAAGATCCTTTTTTAAGACGCAACTGGACTTTCTGGGACAACCATAACCTGGATGACTGAGAATCTCCACAGACATTTCACTGATAATCCTTTGAAACAGAGAGGTGGGATGAAAAGGCAGGATTTGTGGTGAAACCTGGGCCGAGGACTCAGTTCTGCAGGTTGCAATGCATAGCTTCCTTGCTTTTTCTCCCAGTCTCCCAAGTCAAAGCCTGCTCATTTGTCAGCCGGATCAAAATCCCAATGGCTGTCTCAGCAGGAGCGAGACCGCTGCGGGCCATCTGGTTTCCCATCCTTGAACTGTCACACCCTGGTGTACGTGCGCAAATCCATCGATTCTCCTAGGAGCACACGAGTTCTGCAAACGTTTAGATGTGGCTGGCTTACCTGCTTTCCTACAAGGGGAAGGTTTAAGGAAAGAGTCATGTGTGCATGCCGGACGCAATTGACCATCCATCCTTTTGCACGAGAAACTCGCAGTGCATGTCTCAACAATTGGCAGCACTATGCCTACTCGCTGTACTCCACAGTGTTGGGTTTGATTAACGCTGGGATGACGGACCCCTAGGTTATCTCAACGACTCTGGGGAGTCCAAACCAGCCCCCAAAGAAGGGAGTGGCTAGCCATCTTGGCCTTGCTGCCAAGAAAATTGCACAAACATGTGTCGTCAGTTGCAAAAAAAGAGTCCTGCAGTTAGCAGTTCAGTTCAGACATAATTGAACGGCGACATAAATAGCCCGAAAGAAACAAAGAACAGCCTTACGATGGCTAATAGTTCTTTTCAGGACAGCAAGGGCATCAGGATGGGTAGGTCCTGAGCTTAAGAAATGGGTAAACCGCATCTTCTTTTGCAATGGATAAAATTGGGGATTTTAAGCTAGCGTCTTTTCTAAAGTAGCTAAAATCCTGAAGGATGACAATTCATTGCAAAGGCGCATAGCAGTCATGATTCGAATTCGAATTAGCCAGGAGCATCTCTGCCTGGCCTCTAATCCCCTTGGGTGCCATTTTGGAGGCAAAGGCGTGACTGAAACGAAGATGTCCTCCTCCACAGCTTTTTAAGTCATGCAGAGGAGACCTGGGTCCTTCACAACATTTCTCCGACAAAACAGTCATTTGGAAAGGTCCTTGGTGCTCTCTGAGCTTGCTTGTTTTCCCAGCAGATGTTCTCCCAAAAGTGCTTTTTCAAGAGGCAACTGGACTTTCCGGTTTTTTTTCTTTTGAAGATGTTTCGCTTCTCATCCAGTCAGAGCTGAAGAAGCTTCTTGGATGAGAAGCGAAAACGTCTTCAAAGAAAAAAAACCAGAAAGTCCGGTTGCCTCTTGAAAAAGCACCTTTGGGACAACCATGGCTTGGATGACTGAGAATGATCTTACCCAGTTTGGATAATGAAACATCTGCAAGAAAATAACCAAGCTCAGAGAACGCCAAGGACCCCTCATTTCAACCCTGAGCTGCAAATAATCTCTTTGTATTCGTAGACGTTCATTTCTCAGCAGGCATATGCCAAAACCACCCTACCAGAGAATTCTGTACCAGTTCCAAGGTATTGCTAGGTGTCTGCAATCATTTGCAAGCAAACAATGTTTGAGAGCTGAGCCAGTTTATATTTAGCATTTAAAAAACAACAGAAAACAAAAAAAAAAACCTTCCGGTCAGTATTGATACCTGGAGAACTGCTCGGACAAGTCTCTGCAGTTTTCTTAGCAAGGATTTTCGGAAGTGGTTGGTCACTGTCTCCTTTCTAGGGCTAAGAGAGAGTGGCTGGCCCAAGATCCCCTATCTCAGTGTTTCTCAACCTTGGAAGCTTGAAGATGGGTGGACTTCAACTCCCAGAATCCCCCAGCCAGCAGCGCTGGCTGGGGGATTCTGGGAATTGAAGTCCACCCATCTTCAAGCTATCAAGGTTGAGAAACACAGCCCTAACTAGTTTCATGCTTCAACCAAGGCTAAAACCAGGGGTGAAATCCACTTACCTTCACTCCCAGTTCGCAAGTGGGAGTGCACGCTCGTGCGCGTGCTCACTTTGCTTGCACGTGACACCTCTTCACATGCGCAGGGCCTTCTGCGCATGTTCAGAATGTCAAAAACGGGATGTGATGACATCCGGGCAGGTGGGCGGAGCCTTCCACCGCCGGCACTACTGGTTCTCCTGAGCCGGATAGAACTGGCTGCTTTTCACCACTGGCTAAAACGTACGGTTTCCTGGTTCCTGGCTGGGGCGCCTTTAACCAGTACACCAAACTGGTTCTCCCACTGTCATTAGAGATCATAAAGATAGATAAGGAAATTGAGTTTTCAAGTCATATTTCCTATTCCCTCTGTGCAACCCAGAGCTTTTTGCTTTGATAAATGAATTTCAGATTGTCTAAAACAGGGGTGTCAAACTCAAGGTGCAGGGCCCGGATATGGCCCACAGGGTGTTTAGATCTGGCCCACGGGCCATCCTGGAAATGGCAAAGGACTGGCCGCGATACCTCTGCCAGCAAAAACGGAGGCCCTCCCGAACTCCGTTTTCACTGGCATACGGTTGCAGGAGGCCGTCACAGCCGAAAACGGAGCTCAGGAGTCTGTTTTCACTGGCAGAGTGCTCGGGCCACCACAGGCACCCCAACATGAGTGACATCAAGCTGGCCACGACCCCTGACTACGCACGCCCCTCCCCTGAGGTCAAACACAACCCTGATGCGGCCCTCAATGAAATCGAGTTTGACACCCCTGATGTAAAATGTTTTCTGAGGCTTGGTGTAATTGGAGATATTTTGAAAGAAAAATAAAATCAGATGTATGCTTACAATTCTGGTGTAAGTTCAATTGCTGATATATACACAAGGTTGGCAGCACTATGGATGGGAAAAGCATATGCTGAATCTTACTTGAGTATCTTAGGTCTCTGAAGGCCACTCTTCTAAAGTGATGTAGCCTGCCAGCATTGCTGGCTCAAGTTCAAGTCAGGTGGCTGTTCATAATGCATAAGCTTGAAGCTCACATGTGTGAAGCTCTGAGCACTTTTGACGCCTTTGAGTCAGATTTTTTTTTGACACCTGGCAACCACCTGCTCAAGTCCCTGCAGTTTACTAGACAAGATTTCGGAAGTGGGCTGCCATTGACTGCTTCCTAGGGCTGAGAGAGAGTGACTGGCCCAAGGTGATACAGTTGGCTTTGTGCCTAAGGTGGGATTCAAACTCACTGTCTCCCGGTTTGTGGCCTGGTGGCTTAACCACTATGTTTGGCTTAGCAGATCTATATTTGCAACCGCAGAGAAGCTCGGATTTTCTTTTACTTTGCTTTTGAAACTCTGAACTTGGGGTGTTTTTTTTTTCCCTATCCTGTTTCCCCCAAAATAAGACATCCCCTGATAATAAGCCCAATCGGGCTTTTGAGCGCATGGCAATAAGACCAAGCGCTTATTTCAGGGTTCAAAAAAATATAAGACAGGGTCTTATTTTCAGGGAAACATGGTATTGGTAGGAACACTTCTTCCACTCTTCTTCCTGGCTGCCTGAAGCCAAACCATTTCTCTTTTACAGGTTGTTCTCAACTTACGTCCACAACAGAGCCCAACATTTCTGTTGTTAAGTGAGACATTTGTTCAGTGAGTTTTGCCCCATGTTACAACCTTTCTGCCACAGTTATTAAGTGAATCGCTGCAGCTGATAAGTTATTAACTCGGTTGTTGAGTGAATCTGGCTTCCCCCTTCCCTTGACTTGGCATGTCAGAAGGTAACAAAAAGAGGACCCATAGGACATTGCAATGGTCATAAGTATGAATCCGTTGCCAAAGTGTCTGAATTTTGATCATGTGATCATGGGGATGCTATAAAGGTCATAACTCTGAAAAATGGTCATGTCACATTTTTCAGTGCCGCTGTAACTTCCAGTGGTCACTAAATGAATGGTTGTATGTTGAGGACTGTTTACTATGTTTCCCCAAAAATAAGACCAGGTCTTATATTAATTTCTGCTCCAAAAGACACATCAGGGCTTATTTTCCGGTTAGGTCTTATTTTGGGGGAAATACAGTAGTAAAATGTGTCCTTCTGACTGACGATCTTAACTGGGGCTTATTTTTGGGGTAGGGTTTAAATTACAAGCATCCTGAAAAATCATGCTAGGGTTTATTCTCCAGCTGAATCTTATTTTTGGGGAAACAGTATTTGCATATCTGATACCGCCACCCATCTCACAGCAGTAACTCTGTGCAGAGTACAAAAATTAAAAACCTATTTGGATCCTTCTCCGTCCGTACATCTTCAGCCTGAGACACAATGCGGGGGGGGGAACTGCATTTTTCCTTTTCTGGGCTTTGAAGAGGGTTATGCCCTCTGCTAGAATACACGGCACTAGAGAAAAAGGAAATCTGGATCCCACTTGCAATGGCGATAACACTTTTGATGAATAGCCTTTGTAAAAGAAAATGAAACATATTTCTTTTCTAAAAGGCGGGTGTCTCAGAATTTTTTTAAAAAAATGCAGAGCCTGAATGAACCAAAATACATCTATAAACATGCAAAGCTTGTCAGCATAGATCACATCACCTTCTGATAAATGATAAATGCAACCCCAGGAAGAGCCAAAGGAAAATCTTTTATCATGCCGAAGGGTTCCCATCGTCCAGCCTCCGAGTCCATCGTGGCTAAAGCTATTTTGAGCATCCACTTGGTTTGCCACCAGAATCATCCTCTCTGTTGATAAACATTTGCTCGGTTAATTATTCCCTTTTTTTTTTTTTTTGGTATTACAACTTATTTATTTATTTACAAACATATCAATGCGTGAACAGTGTGGGACCTGGGTGTCATACATTCTAATACAGATAAAACTAATGGCTTTAGCCATAGTTATTACTTTTAGTTCAACTTATATGTTTCTAATAGTAATACATAGTTATATAAAATTGCAATCTATCATTATTCAATTATTCCATGTTTTCTCTTATTATTACTCTTATTTTATTGTATAAAGATGTATACACAAATATTTCCCTTTTCTCTTATTCTAACTTTTATTCATGTCATCCTTTATTAAAAAACATTTTCTTTCTATCGTACCTAACTTCTAATCATGTCACCTACCTACAAAAAGGAGAAAGGAAAGAAAGAGAAGAAAAGCAAATCAAAACAGCACCCCCCCCAAAAAAAATAATCTATCCATCATCTCTTGCCCGCTTCAATACTTTAATTGCTATGCTTTTTTTTCTTTTTGACTTGTCTCCCATATTCCCCTCTAAAATCTTTATCTCTTTCTACATTTGTTCAATCTGAGTATTTTCCCCACCTCTGCCCTCCTCCACTGCCTGGTTTCCAAAATTTCTGCCTATGCCCCTGGATTAATTATTCCTAATTCTCTTTTGGCTGAAAAGCAAAAGATGGCTCCAAAACAAGAGAAGCCTCAAAGGTGAATCTTTTTAGGAGTAGGAAGGATAACGAATTTCATCAGGAGGGGAAGGTGTTTGGTTTGGTCTTCTGATTGTCTTTTGGGGTCATTGATAGAAGCACCTGGACCAGGGAGGGCAAATTTTTGGGACTCGGCGTGTCAAAAAAATTCATAAAATGCCTAACTTGACTCTGCTGGAGTGTCACTTCATCCTTGAACAAAAAAGACAGAATTCTTTACATACCGATAAGCCTCGACTTAATACAACAGTTCATTTAGTGACCCTTTGAAGTTACGATGACACTGAAAAAAAGTGACTTGTGACCATTTTTTCACCCTTACGACCGTTGCAGCATCGTTCCTTGGTCATTGACCGAACCAGGCCAAACCGGTAGCATTTCACCCCTGAAACCAACCCACAAGCTCGGAAAATGAACCTTCACCCTATATTCGAGCTACAGATGTCCATCACTATTGCAAAACTAAACAGGAAGTCTGATTTTAAAAAAAATGGGTGATTTTCTGGGATTGCCAGCCTCAGCACCCGTCGCCAAAGCAAACAAGCGGAAAGTTTTTAACTGGCCTTGTCGCTCCCAAGTTGGGGGAAGGAGATTCTTCCAAAGAGCCTGCAAAGGCAACCAGGCTCCAGCTGAGGGTAGGAAAAGCATTTGCTGGATGTCTGTGTTGCTAAATACCACCTACTGTGTTTATATGGGGAAATGGGTGGGTGGCAATTTTCAGTGGTAAACAAAACAAGGCAGAAAAAAAGAGAGAAAGAGACATGGCTTTCGGAGCTGGGCAGAATTAAGACTTTAGTTTAGAATAGAATGAGCTGGAAGGGAGCTTGGAGGTCTTCTAGTCCAGCCCCCTGTTCAAGCAGGATAAAATATAATATTTCAGATAAGTGACTATCTAGATCTAGGCTCTTCTTAAAGACCTCCAGCGATGGAGCTCCCAGGATTTCTGAAGGCAAACACGTTCCACTGGTCAATTGTCCTCACTGTTAGGAAGTTTCTTCTTGGACTTCCTGTTTTGCTGGCTCTGGTGAAGACGTGCCGTTTTTAAGGTTTTTGTAGTGTAGGGACCAAAATTGGTTGCAGTATTCCAGGTGTGGTCGTACTAGGGTTTTATAAAGTGGCACTAATACTTCGTGTGATCTTGGTTCTATGCTGTGGTGAGATCTAAAATTTGTTACTACCAGTTCTGTGGGCGTGGCTTGGTGGGGGGAGTAATGTGACTGAGTGGGCGTGGCCATTTTAAAAAAACTTTTAAAACCATTTTTTCTACAATCTCTTCGGCGAAGAGGTTGTAAAAAAATGCTTTCAAAAGGCTCTGACGATCCCAGCTGAGTTGCCTGATCGTCAGAGGCTTTTTTTTCTTTTAAATGCCTCTGACGATCCCAGCTGAGTTGCTTGATCAGCAGAGGCTTTTTTTTTTCTTTTAAATGCCTCTGACAATCCAAGCTGAGTTGCCTGATCGTCAGCTTGGATCATCAGAGGCATTTAAAAGAAAAAAAGCCTCTGATGATCGCACGGCTCAGCTGGGCATGAGTGGGGCAGGGATTTTTGCTACCGGTTCTCCGAACCACCTGCCTCCATCGCTACCGGATCTGGCGAACCAGTCCGAACCGGGAGCATTTCACCTCTGGTTCTATGCCTTTGTTTATACAACCCAGGAGTGTATTAGCTTTTTTAGCTGCTGCTGCACACTTCTGGCTCATATTCAAGTGATTCCTTTAAACTGGCACAAATTCTATCTGAGAATTTGGCACAAATCCAAAACTGTAGTATCACCGAATGAACAACACACCTGTGTCGATTGTACCCAGCGTCATTCTATAGACCAGGGGTTCCCAACCCCCAGACCATGGAACAGCACTGAGTCGTGGCATGCCAGAAACCAGGCCACGCAAACAGGCGATGCCCCATCCATGGAATGCAGGCAGCATGCGAAAGCATGGCCCCCTCCGGTTTGTGGGAAAACCTCTCTCCATGGAGTCGCTGCCATAGACTACAGATAGAGTTCGACTTATGACCACAATTGAGCCAAATAGTTCTGTCACTAAACGAGACATTTGTGAAGTGAGTTTTTCCCCATCTTACAAACTCTCTCTTGCCACGGTGGTTCAGTGGACCGCTGCAACTGTGACATTGGCGACACAGCTGGCTGGCTAAATCCCATGGACTTTGCGTGTCAGACGGTTGCAAAAGGGGAATCCCATGAACCCGGGTCAATGAAACTGAGCATATAAATTTTGATCACGTGACCGGGGGGGAGACGCTGCAACAGTCGTTAAGTGTGAAACGTGGTCATTGGTTACTTTTTTCAGCGCCATTGTAATTTTAAACAAATGGTTGTAAACCGAGGATTGCCCAAATAGGCAAGAATTTCAGCAAGTAAAGTCAACATTATTGAAAAGGGCCAAAGGGACATGTCTGTCATTTTCTTTGCTTTGTTGCTCTGGCAGCCAAGCTGTGTCTTTGTTCACCATTCTCCACCCCAGCAAAATCGCCTTCTAGGAACATTCTTGTTGCTTGCGATTGTCAATATAGGAAACAAATGTAGCTATGTTCCATTTGTGCTGCTGGAAGAAATATCCTTCTGGGTTCAGTTCCAAGTGGGGAAAAAGACACGGGATTCATGGAAACTGCTTGGAAAGAAGGTTTCTTGATGAACAGGATCACATTCCTTGGAGATCTTGGGCGGGGAAAAAAAAGGCAGAGATGGTGAGAGTGCCTGGGTTTTATGCCCTCTCTGGGCTTTTGAATTTGAGCTTGTATTTCTGATTGGTTGTCAGACTCCCATGGGGCCATGCAGGGGTAACTTTGTAGGTTGTCTGCGTCCCAGGCTTGGTTGACTCTTGCCGGGTGATGATGTAATGAAAGGGCTTTGGGCAATTCCTATTATGGCTCTGCCTGAAGGAGGTAGATCTTTGTTGCATAGAATAGACTGGCCCAGGCCTTAATGGCCCATTGACCAAGGTGGGGGGGGATGAGTTTCTGCCTCCCTTTTCCTAAAATATCTCATTTTCCTAGGAGAGGGGTGGGTGCTAACTTCCTACGCCATTATGGAGACCCTTTGTACTACAGCGGTTAAAGTATAAAAGTAATGTCAGCTAGTGTGACTTCACAGAACGAGTCATGGGAGTTTGGAACCAATTTCCAGAAAGATAGTGGGGCCCATCGTGGGTTTAAACATGCTTGAGATAAACACATGTTCATCATCCAATTTTTAAAAAATAATAATAAAATAAATAATAATGAACCATCAAATGTCCACCTTTGACTATCCTGGGTCCTTAGAAAGGACTTTGAGAAGTAGTCGAAAACGCCAAATGTAGTCTGAACACCTGACTGACTCTGTGAGGAGCCAAAAATCAAATCAAATGAATAAAATATTTTTTTAAAAAAACCCCAAGAATTAAAATTAATAAATAAATTGGAGAAAGAGAGACAGGGAGGGAGGGAGGGAGAGGAGAGGAAAGGGAGGGACGGAGAGAGAGCAAGGGAGGGAGGGAGAGGAGAGGAGAGGAAAGGGGGGAGGGAGAGAGCAAGGGAGGGAGGGAGGGAGAGAAGAGGAGAGGGAGGGAGAGGAGAGGGAGGGAGGGAGAGAGAGCAAGGGAGAGAGAGGAGAGGAGAGGGAGGGAGGGAGAGGAGAGGAAAGGGAGGGAGAGAGAGCAAGGGAGGGAGGGAGGGAGAGGAGAGAAGAGGGAGGGAGGGAGAGGAGAGGAGAGGGAGGGAGAGAGAGCAAGGGAGGGAGGGAGAGGAGAGGAGAGGGAGGGAGGGAGAGAGCAAACAACAGCATCTCATGTATCCAGGCACCAACTCTCCTTTTCCTCTCCAAGGGTACAAGGAGCCAGACCTCGGTCAGGGGTTTTAGCAACTGCCACAAAAAAAGGTCGTAAAAATCAGGTCCATCATGTGACTAACCCAGCTTGAGCAGGGGTTGGACTAGATGACCTACAAGGTCCCTTCTGACTCTTGTTAATATCTGTTAACCCATTTTACAACCATGATGACTTACACCCACGGGTGGGCAGGGTCAGCGGTGGGTTCTAAATTTTTTTACTACCGGTTCTGTGGGCATGGCTTATTTTGTGGGTGTGGCTTGGAGGTCATGTGACTAGGTGGGCGTGGCTAGCTGGTCAGAGTCATTTCTGGAAGGTCCTCGCACTTACGACCCGACTCATTTGTTTGCTTTTAACACTGATCAGCTGTAGGACGACCCTTTGAAGCCCCGTGGCAAGAGTTTAAACAGTTTTTTTCCCTCTAGTCATCAGCTGGGACTCAGGAGGCAGCAATAGATTGGGGGTGGGGCCAAATAAAAGGTAAGAATAATGTGGGGGGGTGGGGGGGGGAGGGCGGGGGGGAGAACCGGTATGGTGATGTCATATCATCACCGCTACCGGCTCGGCCGAACCGGACCGAACCGGGAGGAACCCACCACTGGGCAGGGTGCATTACAGTCGTTAATTCGAGGACAACCTGCAGAAGGCACCTTTCTGTCTATTTATTAAATTACGAGGCTGTGAGAGTTAGAAGCAGGGGTGAAATCCAGCAGGTTCTGACAGGTTCTGGAGAACCAGTAGCGGAAATTTTGAGTAGTTCTGAGAACCGGCCAATACCACCTCTGGCTAGCCCCAGGGTGGGGTGGGAATGGAGATTTTGCAGTCTCCTTCCCCTGGAGTGGGGTGGGAATGGAGATTTTGCAGTATCCTTCCCCTGGAGTGGGAGAGAATGGGGATTTTGCAGTATCCTTCCCCCTGGAGTGGGAGGGAATGGGGATTTGCAGTCTCCTTCCCCTGGAATGGGGTGGGAATGGAGATTTTGCAATATCCTTCCCCTGGAGTGGGAGGGAATGGGGATTTTGCAGTAGCCTTCCCCCTGGAGTGGGGAAGGAATGGAGATTTTACAGTATCCTTCCCCTGCCATGCCCACCAAGCCACACCACGCTCACCAAGCCACGCCCACAGAACTGGTAGTAAAAAAATTTGGATTTTACCACATGGTTAGAAGTACCTTGTCCGTATGGCTGCGTCGCATATTGCCTAGTTATTATACGTAGTAGTAGTAGGCACTCTGCCTCTCCTTCTTGCAGTAGCATAAACTCCACTTTGATTTAATGTCAGTTCGTAGCCTCCGAGAGAATCGAATCCTCTGCCATCTCTTAGGAGCTGATTTTTTATCTGTTTCATTTTACACAGACCTTTTAAAAATGCTGAGCCAATAATGCATTCAGAAGCAAAAAAAAAAACAAAACCCTGACTTCTACTAAATCAATGAATAGCGAGAGCGAGACTGCTTTCAGGTCACTGGCATTGTTACAAGGTTAACTGAAGGCTAAGGGAACAGATCAGATATTGAGTTTGCTAACTCCGGCGAGGAAGGGAGACCTGCTGCATGATAAGTGTGAACGTTACCAGTTTGTGGGCTAAGAAATGAATCCTGACCTTTGCGGCAAATATACGACTTAATTTACTAGGTGGGAGCACCCTTTTACTCCACAAAGGAGAAAGACTGAGCTCATTGTAATTGGGTATTGGTCACCCAGCGTGGATTAACTCCAATGCTAACTCCCTGCACAGCAGCATATTGGCTAGGAGGAAGGCAAAAGGAATACGGTGGTTAGTTAAAGTAACATCTCTGAAATGATAGCCATGTTAAGAGTGGAGGATGTTTGGAAAATCCACGAGACATTTCATCAAGGCTTTAAGGAAATAGAGGCCTTCCTTCCTTCCTTCCTTCCTCCCTCCCTCCCTCCCTTCCTTCCTCCCTGCCTCCCTGCCTCCCTTCCATCTCACTGCTGTCCTTCCTCCCTCCCTCCCATCTCACTGCCGTCCTTCCTCCTTCCCTCCCTCCCTCCCATCTCACTGCCTCCCTCCCTCCCTCCTTTCCTTCCTCCTTTCCTTCCTCCCTCCCTCCTACCCTGCCTCCCTTCCATCTCACTGCCTTCCTCCCTGCCTCCCTTCCATCTCACTGCTGTCCTTCCTCCCTCCCTCCCATCTCACTGCCGTCCTTCCTCCCTTCCTCCCCCCTCCTTGCCTCCCTTCCATCTCACTGCCTCCCTTCCTCCTTCCCTCCCTCCCTCCCATCTCACTGCCTCCCTTCCTCCTTCCCTCCCTCCCTCCCATCTTACTGCCTCCCTCCCTCCCTCCTTTCCTCCCTCCCTCCCACCCTGCCTCCCTTCCATCTCACTGCCTCCCTTCCTCCTTCCCTCCCTCCCTCCCTCCCTCCCTCCCATCTCACTGCCTCCCTTCCTCCTTCCCTCCCTCCCTCCCATCTTACTGCCTCCCTCCCTCCTTTCCTTCCTCCCTCCCTCCTACCCTGCCTCCCTTCCATCTCACTGCCTCCCTTCCTCCTTCCCTCCCTCCCTCCCTCCCTCCCATCTCACTGCCTCTCTCCCTCCCTCCTTTCCTTCCTCCCTCCCTCCTACCCTGCCTCCCTTCCCTCCCTCCCTCCCTCCCTCTCTCTCTCTCCCTCTTTCTCTCTCCTTGTTGACTATGGATTCCCATCCAGTGCTAACCATTCTCTACCCTGTTTAACTTCCAAGCTTGACCAAAGTTCATCAGATGACGCTCCCTGCTGTACTTCTTTCAAGGATGACTTAATATATACTCATTTTCAGGATCTAATCAAGGACTTAGGCAGGATAAATGGCCAACTTGTGATAGGGGTTGAAGAAGGCATCAGGCTAGAAACTAGGAGACTGTGAATTTTAGTCCCATCTTAGGCACAAAGCCAGTTGAGTGACCTTGGGCTGATCACTCTCTCTCAACCCTAGGAAGCCGGCAATGGCAAAACACTTCTGAAAAACCTTGGCGAGAAAACGACAGGAACTTATCCCATTTATCTGAAGACTTTTTACATAAACTGGAATTTCAGCTGGGATGAGATGACAGGGCTGCACAGTCCATGGCAATTAGATTAAGGCTGCAGGCAATTCACCTCTGTCTCTCTTAACATGTGAGAAAACCTATTTATCATTTTATTTTATTTTATTTTATTTTATTTTATTTATTTATTTGTCAAAACATATTTGGTAATAAGTATAAGCATGGATTGGATACATAAAACAGATACAAATAGAAGAAACATTAGGACAGGGACGGTAGGCATGCTGGTGCACTTATGCAGGCCCCTTACAGACCTCTTAGGAATGGGGTGAGGTCAACAGTAGACAGTTTAAGATTAAAGTTTTGGGGGTTTGGGGAAGAAACCACAGAGTCAGGTAGTGCAGTCCAGGCATTGACCACTCTGTTGCTGAAGTTGCATTTTCTGCAATCGAGTTTGGAGTGGTTTACTTTAAGTTTGTATCTTTTGTGTGCTCATGTATTGTTGTGATTGAAGCTGAAGTAGTCATTGACAGGTAGGACGTGGTAGCAGATAATTTTGTGTACTCCGCTTAGGTCAGACCAAAATTGGCATAGTTCTAAATTGTCTAAACCCAAAATTTCAAGTCTGGTGGCATAAGGTATTCTGTTGCGAGCATAGGAGTGGAGGACCCTTCTTATGAAATATTTCTGGACACGTTCAATTGTATTAATGTCCGATATGTAGTGCGGGTTCCAGACAGATGAGCTGTATTCGAGAATTGGTCTAGCAAATGTTTTGTATGCTCTGGTTAGTAGTGTAATATTACCGGAGAAGAACCTACGCAAGATTAGATTTACAACACTTAATGCCTTTTTGGTGATGTTGTTACAGTGGGCTCTGGCACTTCGATCACTTGATATGAGTACTCCAAGGTCCTTGACAGAGTGAGGGTCATCTACAAGGTCGTGTCCACTCAGCATGTATTTTGTGTTCTGGCTGGAAATCCAACCAGCCTTCCAGTAGACTTATTTAGTTGGTCGTCGCTCTTAGAAAGAAGTTTCAGAAGTCATATAAATAATTTTGTTGCTGGAGGATAAACTTGAATAGGCTTTTTTTCCCCCTTTTTAAAATAGATTTCACTTGGGAGTTACAATCTGTTTCCAAGAGCTTTTTTTTTTTTCCCTGGGGTGAAGCATCTGCTTTGTTGTAATTTGCAAATTAATGATGGCATGAATGTGTTTTCAAATTTCTATCTGCGTGTTCACATGGATCCACGCCTCTGCTACTTCCGATCAAAATCCAAAATCCACTTTTTTGCACAAGTTATTGTGCACAAGTATGGTGGATAGCCTACATCTGTCTGCCTGGGATAAAATCCTGCTTAGTTTGGTGACACTAAATTTCAACTAATAAAATAGAATCTAATAGAATTCTTTATTGGCCAAGTGTGATTGGACACACAAGGAATTTGTCTTCGGTGCATATGCTCTCAGTGTACATAAAAAATACATTCATCAAGAATCCTAAGATACAACACTTAGTGATAGTCATAGGATACTAAAGAAGCAATCAAAATCATACTAGGAAACTAAATAAAACAATATAATCGTAAAGATGCAAGCAACAAGGTTATAGTCGTAAATAGAAGGTGATAGGTAATTGGAAGGATGAGAAGAATAATAGTAATACAGTCTTAGTAAATAGTTTGACAATGTTGTGGGAATTAGTTGTTTAGCAGAGTGATGGCATGTGGTAAAAAAACTGTCCTTGTGTCTAGTTGTTCTGGTGTGCAATGCTCAATAACCATGATGGCGAACCTATGGTTGCCCCAGTTCAGCTCCGCCATGCATGTGCATGTGCCTCCTGCCAGCCAGCTGGTCTTCTGGTCTCTGCCACGCATGCAGGGGGAGGCGTGTGCAGGAGGGGGCTACGCACACATGTGCAAGGGGCAGGGCATGTGGGGGGGGCGCATGTGTGGGAGACGGGGCGCATCCGCATTGCATTTTGGCGTTTCGGGGCGCACACACGCTTTGAGCACTGAGTCTGGAAAAGATTAGCCATCACTGTCCTGTAACGTTGTTTTGAGGGTAGAAGTTGAAACAATTTATGTCCAGGATGTGAGGCATCTGTAGATATTTTCACAGACCTCTTTTTGACTGGCAGTATACAGTGGAAGGCAGGTTGGTAGCCATTGTTTTTTCTGCAGTTCTAATTATCCGTTGAAGTCTGTGTCTGTCTTGTCGGGTTGCAGAACTAAACCAGACAGTTATAGAAGTGCAGATGATAAGACTCGATAATTCCTCTGTAGAACTGAATCAGCAGCTCCTTGGGAAGTTTGAGCTTTCTGAGTTGGCACAGAAAGGACATTCTTTGTTCTGCTTTTTTTGATGACGTTTTTGATGTTAGGTGTCCATTTTAAGTCTTGAGATATGATAGAACCTAGAAACTTGAAGGTCTCTACTGTTAATACTGTGTTGTCTAGTATTGTAAGAGGTAATAGTATAGGAGGGTTTCTCCTAAAATCTACCACCATTTCTACGGTTTTGAGTGTGTTTAGTTCAAGATTGTTCCGGTTGCACCACAAGGCTAGTTGTTCAACCTCCTGTCCTTATGCGGATTCGTTGTTACCTCAAATGACAACTAAATGGAAATCTCACCTCCATCTGAAAATCTCTTTGCATAACCAGTCCTTGGTGTTTCTTGTTTTTCCTCTTGCTTCTCTGTTGTAGGTCTGAGAAATCTGATTTTATACATTTTGCAATGTTCTTTTTTTGTGGAGTTTTCCTTAAAACCCATATAGTATCTTGACCATGTGTCTATATGTATATATGTCTCTCTCTCTGTTTGTTTGTGTGTGTGTGTGTGTAGATAGATAGATAGATAGATAGATAGATAGATAGATAGATAGATGATAGATAGATAGATAGATAGATAGATAGATAGATAGATAGATAGATAGATAGATAGATTATAGGATATAGGATATATTCTTTTGTGAGCAGGCATCAGAATGTCATTTTTTAATGTGTGCCAGTGTGTTCCCAGAAAAAAATGACAATCTAAAGGTTATCTTACCTTATCTTAAAAGTCATTGAGGATTGATGGAATAATACATTTCTAGAAATGAATTAATACCCTGTTTTCCCCAAAATAAGACCTCCCCTGATAATAAGTCCAATAGGGCTTTTGGGCGCATGGCAATAAGGCCAAGCACTTATTTCAGGGTTCAAAAAAATATAAGGCAGGGTCTTATTTTCGGGGAAACACGGTGTGTATTTGTATTGCTCCGGGAAATCTAGCTACATCATTCAAGAGTTAAGGTTTTAATTGGCTAATCTAGAAATAGCATTGCTAGAGAAAACACAAACACAAATCTTGATTCAGCAAAGCACAGCAATTTTATAAGAGCTAAGTAAATACCTTTCTCTTTGGCTTGTTTTATAATACATGAACATCAATTCTGACATGCCTCTACAGCCTGAGAATTAACTAGGTTAAATATTTATTTTCACTTAAATTGCTCCGTTACAACCTGTGTCATCTTAATTTGGGAGGATTGACTGAACAGAAGTCGTGTGTTTTTACAGATTTATGAGGTGTTTGAATCTCTTCATAGATTAATGAGAAGCAGAACATCATCAAAGAAACAGCAACCGGTCCACTATCTCATTATCAATTATGTAAACTATATTTTAATTTTTTTTTAAACATATGTGATTTCTGTAGCTGATCATCTCAACAAATGTATCTGGACAGTCTATATCAGGATGGCTAACCTTTTCCGGACCGAGTGCCCAAAGCGCACGTGTGTATGTGCCAATGAGCACGCGTGTCCCAAACCCTCAAAATGAAATGTGTGTGTGCTCTCTGTGTATACGTCCTGCCCCACACACATATGTGCCCTCCGCATGTGGCCTGCCCCTGAACACATGCACATGCCCCCCTGCATGTGTCCCGCCCCCCGTGCATGCACGCATGGACCACCCCGCACCCACCCCCCACATGAGCAGCAGAGACCCAAAGATCAGCTGGCCGGCAGAAGGCACGCACACATGTGCAGCAGAGCTGAACTGGGGCGATGGCTCTTGTGTGCCATCAGAGAGGGTGCTGCGTGCCACGTCTGGCACGAGTGCCATAGGTTCGCCATCACGGGTCTATATCATAAAACATAAAGATAAGTAAAACAATTAAAACAACACTAAGTAAATATTCAGAACAACAGAATAGATTTGGAAAGGAACTTGGAGTTCCTCTAGCCCAACCCCTTACTTAAGCAGGAAATCCTATACCATTTCAGACAAGTGGCTGTCCAATTTCTTCTTGAAAGCCTCCAGTGATGAAGCACCCACAACTTCTGAAGGCAATTTCTGTTCCATTGGTTAATCGTTTTCACTGTCAGGAAGTTTCTCCTTAATTCCAGGTTGTTTCTCTCCTTGGTTAGTTTCTATCCATGGCTTCTTGGGTGTTACTAAAGCTAGGAAGTGAGACCTTTAACATACTTGGACCTCAGGACTGTTCACACTACCAAGTCTTTGTGGCCTTACCAAAAGACGACAGCTTGGGATCATGCTGATCAGGGGTGGGTTCTACTTACCTTTACTATCAGTTCGCAACGGGGCCGCACACGCATGCGCAGATGCTTCCTGAGGATGTCGGGGTCAGTGGGTGGAGCCTCCCGCTGGTTTTACTACCGGTTCTTGTGAACCGGTCCGAACCGGGGGCAACCCACCACTGATGCTGATATCTAAAGGGAGAATATTCCAGAGCATAGGAACTATGCCAGAGAAAGTCCTTCTCCTGGTTCCTGCCAGCTGACCTTCCTTGGCTAATAAAACCTGAAGCATCCCCAATCTACTAGACCAAACTGGATGGGCAGAAACAACTGTCATGGCCCCTCAGAGCCCAGTTCAGAGGAGGAGTTGGAACTGGGACCGTCCGACAGAGAAGACACGCCAGGGGCTGAGGACGATGCCGTCCCATGCTTTTCAGGCATTGGAAGAGTTGGTCGACCAGATGGAGAACTGCCTGCCTGCACAAACATGGAGGAGGATGGGCTGCTGACCAGCAGTGGGGCTGATAGCAGCCAATCTCCCCTGATGAGGAACAGCTGTCCACTCAACCCTTCTTGCCCTTGGATCGACTGGAGTTGACACCTGTTACTCGTCAGAGGAGATCTGCTGCCTATCAGCACCACTGCTGGTCAGCAGCCCATCCTCCCCTCTGTCTGTGCAGGTAGGTAGGTCTCCATCTGGTTGACCACCTCCTCCAATGCTTTAGGGGCCTGGGCAGCATTGTCCTCAGACTCTGGCCTCTCCAAACATGTCAAGGGAGACATGCCATCCACATTGGACAGGCCTGGTTCCAATTCCTCCTCCTCCACCTCCGAACCGGGCTCTGAGGGGGCCATGACAAAAACTGGGAGAAGAGGGTCCTTCCCAAGCCATGAAAAACTTTAAAAGTGATGACAAAATTGTTGACTTGAACCTAAAAAAGAAAAAACCTAGCAACTAGTGCAGCTCACAAAAGACTGGTGTCACATGTGTCTAATACCCGGGATGCTTTCCTACCCAGGTATCTGCATTCTGCACAAGCTGAAGCTTCTGAAAGTTGTTCAAGGGTGGCCCCATATAGAACACATTGCAGTAGCCCAGAGGGCACTCATGACTATGAGCCATGCCCAGGAACAGGCCAATGTCCATCCAGGTCATGGTTGTCCCAAAGGTGCTTTTCTAAAAGGCAACTAGAACTTTCTTGGGTTTTTTTTTCTTTGAAAACCTTTTGCTTCTCATCCAAGAAGCTTCTTCAGTTCTATCTTGTCCAGGAACATGTGCAACTGACCTAATATGGGGGGGACCCTCCTGTTCACTGCTGGCACCTATTCTAGCAGGAGCAGAGACCTTGAGGATCTCCAGACTGTGCACTGCATCCAGAGCTGGTGGTGGGAAAAAAACCTTGTCCCCACGAGGTCCAAAGCCCATCTGTCTTGCTTCGGTTGAGTCAAAGCCCTTGGGACCCCATCCAGACCCTTATGGCATTGATCAGGCAACCCAGGGTGGAGATATAAAGCTGTTATACATGTTGATCAGCGGTGGGTTTCAGATTATATTACTACCAATTTGCACGCGTGCCTGCCTTCCACACATACACCCGCTCTTCCATGCATACGCTTTGCTTGCGCACGTGTGCCATCCGCACATGCGCCCGGCCTCAAAAATGTGCCTAAATAGGATGGCATGGGTGGGTGGGGGCCACCCAAGATTTCTGCTACCGGTTTGAGTGAACCGGTTCGAACCGGCTGAATGCCACCTCTGATGTTGATCAGACCTCCCCCCAAAGCATGGCACCATCTTACCCAACAGCCTCAGGTTGGTTGTGAAATAGCAAAATAGAACAAACTGAGCCCTGGATCCAGGGGTGAAATCCAGCAGGTTCTGACAGGTTCTGGAGAACTGGTAGTGGAAATTTTGAGTAGTTCGGAAAACCGGTAGCGGAAATTTTGAGTAGTTTGGAGAACCAGCAAATAACACCTCTGGCTGGTCCCAGAGTGGGGTAGGAATGGAGATTTTGCAGTATCCTTCCCCTGGAGTGGTGTGGAAATGGAGATTTTGCCGTATCCTTCCCCTGCCTTGCCCACCAAGCCACGCCCACAGAACCGGTAGTAAAAAAAATTGAATTTCACCACTGCCTGGATCACCCTGAAAAGCAGGGACCCTGGGCTGGATATTTCACCCCTCTCGACACTGACTGGAACCAACTCTGGAAGAAGGAGAGGAACCATCACAACACAGGGTTTCCCAGCCCACCCCACCCCCCCAATTCCTGAATCTGGTCCAAAGGAGACATGATCAATGGTATAAAAAGCGTTTGAGATTTCAACCTCCTGCTACAGGTCCTCTAATACTGCAATCAATGTGTTGTCTCGGGCTCACACTGTCCTATTATTTATTGTTGTGTTTAATTTAATTTAATTAATTAAATTTATATGCTGCCCCTCTCCGAAGACTCAGGGCGGCTCACAATACATTTAAAAAATCATTATAAAAAGACATTGAAAAATTAAAAAAACATTAAAAACAACTCATTCACACCATTCTTGCCAGATCACAAGAGCAAGATCAACGGCCCCAGGCCTGCCGAAAAAGCCAGGTCTTCACCACTTTTTGGAAGGCCAATAGGGTGGTGATGGTCCGGCCCTCAGGAGGTAACCTCCGGAGGTAACTGGTTCCAGAGAGCTGGGGCAGCCACAGAGAAGGCCCTCCCCCAGGGGCCCGCCAGCCGACATTGTTTAGCTGACGGGACCCGGAGGAGAACAACTCTGTGGGATCTTACCGGTCGCTGGGAGCTATGTGGCAGAAGGTGGTCTCGAAGATAACCTGGCCCTGAGCCATGTAGGGCTTTAAAGGTAATAGCTAACACCTTGAATTGTGACCGGAGACCAATAGGGAGCCAGTGCAGCTCGTGGAGAATTGGTGTAATGTGGGTGTACCTAGGTGCACCCACGACAGCTCGCGCGGCTGCGTTCTGGACCAACTGTAGTCTCTGGACCAACTGTACCCTTTTCAAGGGTAGCCCCATGTAGAGCGCGTTGCAATAATCTAACCGTGAGGTGATAAGGGCATGAGTGACTATGAGAAGAGCCTCCCGATCCAAGTAGGGTCGCAATTGGTGCACCAGGCGAATCTGTGCAAAGGACAATCGAGGTTTCCAACCTCTTCCCCACCCCCCCTTTTTTTTTTAAACCAGGGCGTTCATTTGAAGCCATGTGCCAACAATTTTTAAATCCTGCTTTCACAGATAACGGTGGGTGGGAAAAAAAGGAAAGGACATCATCAGATCTTTCAGAGAGATGCCACTGCTGAGGATTTTGATCCCGATTGATCGGCAGCTTTTGCAATCCGGGGTGTGCGAATTTACCACTGGGGAGGAAACAAACAAACAAAAAAAAAGTGCTCTCAGGAAAAGCAGCCATAAAGGAAACCTTTTCCAAATTTGGTTTAATCAGTGATTAGCTAGAGGCTAAAAGAATGCAGCAGGTAATTAAACAGATTTGTTCTGGTCCAGGATATCAACAGGGAGGGCTCTTAGAGATCAACATTAGAAAGGAATGCAAAAAACCTGGGATTCTTGTAAGAGGTAGGGGAAGGGGCTCTTCTAGCTAGTAATTTGCAAGTATTTACATTCCTCCGTCTCTGATTCTTAGGTTGTGGTCTGAGGACCCCCAGTGGTTTTTGATGCACTTTGAAATGTTTCCTTGGATGTGGATAAAAATAAAAAATAGTAAACCAAAATGCTGAAGAGCCAAAGATTGGATTAAAACAACAACAACAACAACAAGCCAGCCTTATCCTATGCCAAAGACGCAATAATTTGTTCTGTATCCTCTCCAGCGATATTTACCGAAATACCAGTAATGAGGAATAATCAGATTCCTATCTCCTTTAATATTTTTTAAAAAAAAAGAAAATCAGAATTATTCTTCAGTAAATTACTGATGGCAATAGGTTTCTTCTCCTTTTTTTAATGGTTTGTGTATTCCTTTTGTTGCAACTCGGTATAGATGCATTGGAAAGCAGAAATGAAATACTTTTAAAGTTTTATTTATTTATATAAGTTTATTGGCCGTCCAACTCCAGTGTACTCTTTAGAACCCTTTGCAATTGTTATCCTGGCCAATTGTCTTCTCTAAGCTTCTGTAGTTAGGATGAAGATGTAAGGACTGAAGTGGTGAATTAGGAGCCAGAGTTTGAAGGGATCTTGTAGAGGGTCTTCTACTCCAACTCCCTGCTCAGGAAAACCCCTGCTCAGGAAACCTGCTGTCCTACTGCTCAGGAAACCATTTCAGACAAATGGTTGTCCAATTTCTTCTTTAAAACTTCCAATGTTAGAACAGCTACAACTTCTCCTTAGTTCTAGGTTGCTTCTCTCCTTGATTAGTTTCCATCCATTGCTTCTTGTCCTGCCCTCAGGTGCTTTGGAGAATAGCTTGACTCTCTCTTCTTTGTGGCAGTCTCTAAAATATCGAAATACTGCTATCAGGTCACCCCCTAGTCCTTCTTTTCATTAAATTAGACATACCCAATTCCAGCAACCGTTCTTCGTATGTTTTAGCCTCCAGTCCCCTAATCACCTTTGTTGCTCTTCTCTGCACTCTTTCCAGAGTTTCAACATCTTTTTTATATCATGGTGACCAAAACATGATGCAGTATTCCAAGTGTGGCCTTACCAAGGCCTTATAAAGTGGTACTAACACTTCATATGATCTTGATTCTATCCCTCTGTTAATGCAGCCTAGGACTGCATTGGCTTTTTTTGGTTCTCAGACAAGATAGACTAACTTTGTAAACATGGAACAAATGCCTTCTAGTCTTAAGGCCAGGAAGAGAGTAGCCAAATTTGTACTTGGGGGTCAAGCGTGTCATCATTCTCGAGTCCCTTCATGCCCACAAGAGATCTAAGTCCACCCCCCCCCCTTTTTTTTTAATTTGATTTATATGCCGCCCTTCTCCGAAGACTCAGGGCGGCTTACAATGTGCTCAGCAATAGCCTTCATCCTTTTGTATATTTATACAAAGTCAGCTTATTGCCCCCACAACTGGGTCCTCATTTCACCTACCTTAGAAAGGATGGAAGGCTGAGTCAACCTTGAGCCTTGGCGAGATTCGAACCCTGCAGTAATTGCAGGCAGCTGGTCTTAATAACCAGCTTAATAACAGGGTGCCTTAAACCCCTGTACTACCAAGGCTCCTTCAAGGCTCCCTTGAATTCCATTCACTCTTATCTACCTCCATTTTGCCTTGACCATTAGTAATTCAGATTTTTGTAGAGAGTTTTAGCAAGCAATAAACCTGTATTCATTTGAACTGCCTTGTTTCCTGATTTCTTGTGCCTGACATTGTCTGTCTGTCTATCATCTATCTATCTCTCTGTCTCTCTGTCTCTATCTCTTTCTATCTATGTATATGTATCTATCTATGTATCTATCTATGTATCTATGTATCTATCTATGTATCTATCTATTTATCTATCTATCTATCTATCGTGCCTATCTCTCTACCTCTTTCTCTCGCTAATATCTCTCTTTCTCTCTCTCTCCCTCCCTACATCCATCCATCCCTCCCTTCCCCCTCCCTCCCTCCCTTCATCTGTCTATCTATCTATCTATCTATCTATCTATCTATCTATCTATCTATCTATCTGTGTCTGCCTATCTATCTCTACCTCTCTCTCTTGCTAATATATCTATCTCCCTCCCTCCCTCCCTCTATCTATCAATCTGTCTGTCTGTCTATCATCCAACTATCTATCTATCAATCTATCTATCTATCGTGTCTACCTATCTACCTCTCTCTCTCACACTAATAACTCTCTCTCTCTCTTTTTCTCTCTCTCCATCTATCTATCTATCTATCTATCTATCTATCTATCTATCTATCTATCTGTCTATGGTGAAAATGAATTTTTCTTCTCATCTTGGACAATTTTTAAGGGGTGTTTTTTTGTTTTTGTTTTTCATGTTCTGTTCTGCATGGCTATTCCTGTTGGTTGGTTGAAGGAAACAAGATGGTGCTGCACTTTGTGGAATTTTAAACAAGCCCCTCACTCATGGAACTTCTTAAAATCCTGATTTTCTCTGGAAGCTTCCTCAAATAATTATATTAGAATTATACTAGTCATCCTTTGCCTGAGGGACGTATAGAATAATGATTAGTCCAATTCTTGTTGCATCCCTTTTTTACTACCACACAGAAAAAGGGGCTTCTGAAGGAATGAAGATCAAAAAGTATTTCAAAAAAAAATCTCTTGATACCAGAGGGGGGGAAAATAAGGCATTTTTTTGTACAGATCACACAAACTTCATTATGGTTCCTATCCACAGGAGAATCTGATGGTAAGGCAAAGGTATTTACATGCGTAACACACAAGGGATAAACATATGTGCTTCCTTTGAAGAGAGGAAGGGTATATGTCATTCTTCCTTAAGCTTTAGGATGGACTTAAATATTTATTTATTTATTTATTTATTTATTTATTTATTTATTTATTTATTTATTTATAAGATGTTGATATACATATTTGCATGAATACGCAAAGCAGGTAGTCCTCGATTTATGACCATAAGGGAGACACTTGTTAAGCGAGTTTTGCCCCATTTTACAAACCTTTCTTGCCATGGTTGTTAAGTGAATCGCTGCACTTGTTAAGTTAGTGGCATGGTTGTTAAGTGAATCCAGCTTCCTCATTGACTTTGTTTGTCAGAAGGTCGCAAAGAGGGGATCACGTGACCCCGGAACACACTGCGACCATCATAATAAATATGAATCAGTTGCCGAGCATCCGAATTTTGATCCCATGAACATTGGGGGGGGGGGATGCTGCAATGGTCGTAAAGTGTGAAAAATGCACTTTTTTCAGCGATGTTGCAAGTGGCGGAGAAACTGTTGTGGCCCGTCAGCAGCCTGTGCAGCTAGTAGCTGATTCCAACAGCGAGGAGGCTGGTGTGGTGCTGTGCCAGCAGCCTGTTCAGCTGGCACTCAAGTCAGACAATGAGGAGGCTGGAGAAGAATTGGTGCCAGAGGCAGGGATTCAGCCAGGGCCTTCAGAACCTCCAGGAGCTTCCATAAGTGAAGAGGAAGAAGAGGAGGAGCCTCTTCTCGATGCACGGGCACGCAGAGCTGCCAAAAGGCAGGAGTGGCTCCTCAGGAGGAGGTCTCCTCGAGAGTAAGGCTTGGGGCTAATTGGCCACTCCCTTAGCCTATTTAAGGAGGAACGCCAACTGAAGCAATTTGCAGGGAACAACCGTTCACTCTCCTTTGTGCCTTGATCTTAGTTTTCTGCAAATTGCTTCTGGGCTTTCTGCCAACCATAGTAAGATTAAGATTATTTATTCTTTGGAGTCTTGCAGGCTGTTCAGAAAGTTAATTAACAGCCTTTGTTTGAAAACTGGTTTTATTTTAGTAAACTAAGGTTTGTACAGATTTCGTGTGTGCTGCGTTCTTTGGGGTCCGTAGCTGGGGCAGAACAGAAACCAATGTTGTCAACACTAAATGAACTGTTGTAAGTTGAGGACTACCTGTCTGCTGTTAAATTGAGAACAGTAACATTTCTGGAGAAATTGGAAGCTGGATGCAATCTTTTCTTTTTATCCGTAAAGGGAGGACAAGACTGTCTACCAGCTATAAGCCAAGATAGCTAAACTGGATGTTGTGCTTTGCCAGATGCAAAACTATTTCTGAACTCTTGAATGCAGAGAGGCGAATAAGTGGACTGAATAGAAAATAGAGACTGAATGGGTTCCCTTATTGCTCAAGGGTTCCATTTAATTGGATGGAAGATAGGAACAATTTTCTTGTGATGTGTTCAAGCCACCTTTGCAACCTCCCAATCATTGTGCGTGGGTTTGTGCATACACACAATTTTTTTTAACTTGATACGGCGGTCATGAATATGAATGAAAGAACTTAAGACTTTTTATTGCTTGTATGGTGTTTTATCTCTCTCTCTGTGCGTATAATCCAAGTAGCTTAGAAATAAAACCATAATTAAAGAACTGAGCAATCGGTCTTTATGTAAAGAAAACAAGGGAAGAACTATTAGGAACAGTTTTTTAAAAAATTTGATTTATATGCTGCCCTTTTCCAAAGACTCAGGGCGGCTTACAATGAGTTAAGCAATAGCCTTCATACTTTTGTATATTTATACAAAGTCAGCTTATTGCCCCCACAATCTGGGTCCTTATTTTACCTACCTTAGAAAAGATGGAAGGCTGAGTCAACCTTGAGCCTGATGAGATTTGAACTTGCAGTAATTGCAGGCAGCTGATGTTAATAACAGTGCTTTAGTCTGCTGCGCTACCAGCAGAACAGACTAACAGAGTTGGAAGGGACTTTGTAGGTCATTCAGTCCAACCCACTGCTTAAGCAGGAGACCTTGTACCATTTTTGACAAATAGCCGTCCAGTCTCTTCTTGAAAGCCTCCAGTGATGGAGCACCCACAACTTCTAAAGGCAACTTCTGTTCATTCGGTTGATTGTTCTCATTGTCAGAAAATTCCTCCTTATTTCTAGGTTGAATCTCTCCTTGATCGGTTTCCAACTATTGTTCCTTGTCTGGCCTTTGGGTGCTTTGGAAAATAGGTTGACCCTGTTCTCTCTGTGGCAGCCCCTCAATGAAAAAAGTGGCCAACTTATGCCCAGATTTTTACTACTATTATTTTTCTAGATTGCAATCTTCAATCGGTATTTTGGAAACTCTATAAATCCTTGCTTCTTTCTTTTATAAAGCTGTTGGGATGCGCAAAAATTCAGACCTTGTCAATTTTGAAAGGGTTTGTTTGGCACCAATCATCTGTTTTCCACTTGAGCTGATTCAGTTGCACAATGCTTTTGCTTTCCCCATGTTAATGGTATTACAAAATGTGCAGTCTTTTCTTTGAAGTATTCTGGATAAAGTTTGCCTTCTAGTGTTAGTTTTGAGCAATATGAATTTCTATCTCTAATCCCAATCGTTATTTTATAGCTAAATCAATTCACGGTGTCTGCCTTTTTTATTTGGATTATGACCTGTTATTGTATAGATCTTGTCAATAGACTACCGTAATTGCAATAAGTAATTTGCCAGTTTCATGCAGTTCCAGAAAACGTGAGAGTAACATGGTTCCTAGTTTTTCCCTCAGCCTTTAAGTTTTCTTCACTTTTACTGGAATTATTATGTTTACATGAAGACCAGTTTTCTAAATTAGAGGCAAAATTAATGTAGGTACCTTTCTATTCCAATCTATATTCTATTCCAATCTCTCTCTCTCTCTCTCTCTCTCTCTCTAGAAACCCGAAATATTAACTATACACATATATATATAAATATATATGTATAAAGCCTACAAACTTGAAATTTGGCATGTATGTTCCTCTTGGCTTCTAGGTGCTCGCTAAGAAAAGATTTTTCAAAATGACCATCAGATCATTAGTATTTTATATACAGTATATCCATATACAGTATATTAACACGCTCTGGTGCTCAGGAGTTAGACATTCTACTCCCCACCTGAAAAGTTCCAACTGCCACTTGCCTCACATTCCGTTACCTCAGGTCTAACTGGCCAACATTCCACTCCTTCACTCATGGGCAGTCTGGGGCTCCTTACAGTACTAAACATCACTACCTCACCAAAATTGATTGATTGATTTGTCAACAAGTACAAGAAACAAGTAACAGTATAGACATAGACATGGACACATGAAAAAAATTGGCACAAATAAAAGGATAAACATAGCCATAAACACACAGAATGATTACATATAAATGGGGACAGTAGGACAGGGACGGTAGGCACGTTGATACGCTTATGCACGCCCCCTTAGGGACCTCTTAAGAAACATGAAAGGTCCACGGTAGACAGTTTAAGGTAAAAGGTATGGGGGTTAGAGAGACTAACAACAGGATCAGGTAGAGTGTTCCAGACATTTACTACTCTATTGCAGAAGTCATATTTCCTACAATCAAGATTAGAGCGAATTACATTGAGTTTGAATCTATTGATAGCCCTTGTGTTGTTACGGTTGGAATTAAAGTACTCATTTACAGGTAGGACGTTTTGGTAAATAATGTTATGGACTAAGCTTAGGTCGGAACATAGATGGCATAGTTCGAGGCTATCCAGACCTAAAATTTCAAGCCTGGTGATATAGGGAATTTTATTTTGAGCAGAAGATTTGAGTCCTCTTCTAGTAAAATATCTCTTAAAATGTAAAATGTCTACACCTTCCACCTATGGAACTGCTTCCAGACTCAAGACGGTAGATATTCCCTTATGTGTTTCAATCACCGACCACCACTGAGTCAACGGATTGTGAACCGAATTTCTCCTGCATAGTGTCACAGCTCCAACTCACTTCTTACACTGACCTCCTCAGTTCAGACGAATCTGTTCCTTCTACCATAACACCAGTTAAAGGGGAAAGACTGTCTTTCTGCTGCCCGGAAGTAAAATGGATGCTTCCAAATGGCGTCTTTTGGAGCCAGAGAGGTGAAGGAGGGAAATTTTATGCCAACATTCAAACTGCGGGGGCAGGTCTACCATAGGATAGGGGGTATCATGGTGGGGACTCACCAGCAGCCTTCCTTTCTCCAGATATACTTCGTTGGTGATGATGACAATGAGAGTCTGTCAAGACCATGGGGATGCTGCAATGGTCATAAGTGTGAAAAATGATCATAACTAGCGAAGCACGGGTATCCAGCTAGTACTTTAATAATTGAAAAGTCTTGCTGTATTGGCTCCTGTTGATACCAGCTCTCTGGCTGTTGAACATTCAGTCAAAAGAGTTGTGGCAGTAGCCATAAAAAGTTTTGGGGACTGTGGTTGTGTTGGGGAGGAGGAGATGGTGTCCTTAGGCTGCCACAGCCAACAGTAGACCTCTCAGGCTAAATTAAGTCCATACTTTTCACTTTGTGAAGTTTTAAAGTTTTGAACCAATCCATTTTATTTATTCAGTTTTTACATCTCATAAGTTTGAGATGGACAGCAGGATTACTGAAACCTTTCAGTGGTAGGATTCAAATAATTTAACAACCGGTTTTCTCTGCCCTAATGACTGGCTGGGTGGGCATGGCCAGTGGGTGTGACAGGCAGCACTCAGCCTCCTGCATCCTCCTGGAGGCAAAAATGGGCCATGGGAGGACGCGATGTCCCCCCGCCCCATTTTGGGCCTAGTAGGCCTCCCTGCAGCCTCCTGGGAGCAAAAATGGGCCACGGGGAGGGTGCATCCCCCACGCCCCAGTAGGTCTCCCTGCATTTACCTGGGAGGCAAAATGGAGTGTGTGGGGACTCCTGGAAGGGGCAGGGCGGATCCAGCCAGCAATTTAACTACCGGTTCATGTGAACCGGCCTGAACCGGCTGAATCCCACCACTGAAACCTTTATAATATACTTCCAGGAGAGCAGAGTCATCCAGCTAGCAACCCAGAAAGATTGGCCATTTTGGCAAATGGAAGATTAGCAGTGTCCAGTAGACTATTATTGACTTCATTTACATACAGAGGATAGAAAGTGTAACCTAAATAAATCTAATACATTTAAGAAGAATGCTCGGCAGGAGGGAAAGTTTAATGAAATCAGGGAGATTTAGAAGAAGAGAGAATGTTATAGAATAGGGCTCTCCAACCTTGGCCACTTTTAATTTGTGGACTTCAACTTCCAGAGTTCCTCAGCCAGCAAAGCTCTGGGAGTTGAAGTCCACAAGTCTTAAAGTGGCCATGGTTGGAGAGCCCTGGTATAGAAGATCCCAAACAGATCTCCATCATGAATATTTTAATGTCTCCTTCAGTTACATTTGTAATTCATTAATGTTCAGTCTAGAAATGAAGAGAAAGAAACTTGTGGCGACAACCTGAGCCCAGTTTTCATACAAACATGTGTCTGTCCAACAACTTCGAAGTTTAGAATAGAATGTAGAATAGAATAGAGTTGGAAAGGACCTTGGAGGTCTTCTGTTCCAACCCCCTGCTCAAGCATTGTGCAATCACAAACATTTTGAAGTAAGACTGGAAATGTACTGGCAGCCAACAAAGGTCTCTGAAAACCAGAAAGATGCAGTTTCTTAATAATGGTCCTGACAGCAACTTAGAAGGTTATTTTTTTAATTAGTTGTAGCTTCTACAGAGCCTTTTAGGGCATGGAGGAAGGGACTCAAGATCATCTCATCCAAAAGCTAAGGACATAGCTAGATGGCTGAATTAATTATATATATAAAGTTTATTGTCATTGTATGCAGGGCTGGTAGCTGGAGCCCGATGATATTCTGGGCAGTTTTAATAATTCTCTATAGAGCTTTTATGTCCACTGCAGAGCTGCTCCCATACCATGCAAGAATGCTGTATGTCAGGGCAGTCTCAATGGTGCTGCGATAATAGGATAGAAGTAGATGCTGAGATAGATTTATCTTCCTGAGCATTCTCAGGAAGTACAGCCTCTTCTGTGCCTTCTTCACAAGAATGTTAGCATTCATAGTCCATGAGAGGTCCTTTGAGATATAAATAATGTGAATAGTACAGGATCAGCTATATGAACACTGAAGGACCCTCTTTATTCACATTATCATAAGAAAGAAATGTGCTTGTTTAGAAATTACACTAGGTCAGCTAAATTCCATTCTTGGTAATATATATCTTTTGAGGGGCCTATCTGTCAAGGATGCAGAGACATCCATCTGAAACAAAAAGTTACTTATTAAGCCAAAGCAGCCATGAATCTACGCATCAGCAAACACAGAATTGAGGAAGGTTGTTTAGCTAAGATAATCTTATGAACTAGAAAATAATGAAAGAATTTAGTAATTAGAAAGTGTCAATTATAATGTAACAAATGTATGTTAACCATATATGGAAAACTGCTGTGCTTGCAAAATCCTTTGTCTTGAAGATGTATAAAGGCAGTTGTATCAGAGCTCTTCTTGGTTCAGAATTGCAGATACAAATCTGGTTCTGAAACTGCGCAATAAAACTGTCTCTGGCTGACCAGGAATGCTGTTTGGTCCCACCATTCCATAACATAAATGCCCAGAAATTTAAAACTACCGACCCTCTCCACCTTCTCACCATTTATGTACATAATGTTCATTCCTCTAGTGAAACAGATCTAATTTGTACTGTCCCGATGGCAATAATGAGACAGACAATCCATGCCCTCTTTAGAGCCTTAATGATGGACAAATTTTAATGGTGGCTGTTTCCCCATACCATTCCAAACAAGTGTCAGTCCAGTCCCTTCTTAAAAACCTCCAGTGATGGAGCATCCACAACTTCTGAAGGCAGCTGTTCCACTAGTTAATTGCCCTCTCTATTAGGAAGTTTCTCCTTAATTCCAGGTTGCTTCTCTCCTTGACTAGATTCCATCCATTGTTCCTTCTCTTGCCTTCTGGTGCTTTGGAAAATAGGTTGACTCCCTCTTTTATTTGGCAGTCCCTCAAATATTGGAAGAGTGCTATCATATCATCCCTAGTCCTCCTTTTCTTAAGACTAGCCATTTCTTCCATTGGGACCTCTTATTGTTTGATTATAAAACAGTTAAATGTTTTTTCTTACCGTTTTCATGACCATTGATAGGGTTGTAGACCTTTTGGGATTTTCTTTTTAATCTTACGGTTTTATTTTTGACATTTATTTTGTATACCTTGGACACTCTGCAGTAGACCATGAGCTAATATGACTTGATAGGCTGTTTATATCTTAGCAAGCACTTAGCAATAAATTCTAGGCTATACCGGGAGGCTGAATTGGTAGAGCAGTTAGAGAAATATCTACCCTTTCATTAAATTAGTCTTCTGTAATGTAAGTAAATTATCCAGTAACCATTCATGTGCAGCTCTCGGATAATATAGGTGTTTAACCAATAAAAGCAATTGAAATCGGAATGGAAGTTGAAACAATAAAGTCGTTAGGGTGTTGTGACATAAAATTTAAACCACCCCCACTGCTTGCAGTACAACAGGCACACTATATAATGCAGTTTGCTCAGAACATTTCACTCTCACAATTGCACACATGGAGCAAAACAAGCCAATGTCATGCTCTAGTATTTACATTGGGGACTTAAAGCAGCTTAGTGTTTAGTGGTTATACAATTTTCAATTAAACCTAAGTAGTGTTGGAAATTCTGCTCAAATATACCGTTGTTCTGCTTCAGGAAATGTTAGATTATGGCACATAAAGAAGGTATGGATATATATATATATATATATATATATATATATATATATATATATATATATATACGTCAGTTACGATCATAAGGTTTGCCCATAAGAGCCAAACTGAGAACTTCAGCCAGAAGATGACAAATGTGATTTCGTCGAAACGTCGCTACTACCCTTTTAAGGATATGTTTACAATTACACGGGAAGAAACCCGAGATATTAACTGTACACACATATATACCCGTGAAAACTTACACACACACACACACACACACACACACACATATATATGTGTGTGTGTGTGTGTGTGTGTTTTCTCAGGTTTTCGCGGGTGTTTGTATGTAGGTCTTTGGTTATTCGGGTCTTCTCCCACGTAAAATTGGAAGTGTCTTGGCGACGTTTCGACAAAGTCTCATTCGTCATCTTCCTGGAAGCACGAAGCCGAGAACACCAGCCTGAAGATGACGAATGAGACTTCGTCGAAACGTCACCAAGACACTTCCAATTTTACGTGGGAGAAGACCCGAATAACCAAAGACCTACATATATATATATATATATAATTTTCTGGGCCTTTTTTCTGCTGACAAACTGCAACTTTGTCAGCAGAAAAAAGGCCCAGAAAATTGTGAATGAGATTTCACAGAACCAGGGCTGTAGAACAACTTAGTTTACGTAGGTAAAACCTGGCTAGAAAGAATATGCACATAAAAGCCTACGAAAAAGAAAAAGACACACACACACACACACACACACACATATATATATATATATGAGAGTTAGGTTTACCTTATTAAAATTAAATCTACATAAAATATTAGAGATTGAGATTTATAAACTAAAACATGGGGCCTCAGCCCTGGATCTACAAACATATGGACTGGGAGTCAATATCAATCAGTCATTCAGAATAGAGCTGGAAGGAACCTTGGAGGTCTTCTAGTCCAACCCCCTGCTCGAGCATGAGACCCTTTCTCAGGGATGGGCTTCAAAAATTTTAGCAAGGGGTTCTCTACCCGGTTGCTGGGTGGGCGTGGCCTAGCTGGCTTCCTGCACGGTGGGGGGGGGGCTTTTTGCCCTCCCTGGGCTCCGGAGGTTTTCTTCGAGCCTCCAGGAGGGCAAAAACAGCCTCCCCAGGCTCTGGAGGTCTTCCCGAACTTCTGGTAGGCCCGTTTTTCACCCTCTTCAAGCCTCCGTGCACACCCTGCACTTACCTGCATCCAAAACAGGCCATGTGAGGACTCCTGGGAGGGGCCAGCCAGGAATGGGATTTGGGGTTCTCCGAACTTCACAGAATCTTAGCTAGAGGTTCTCCTGAACCCCTATGAACCACCCAACAGCCCACCCTTGCCCTTTATACCATTTCAGACAAGTAACTGTCCAGTCTTTTCTTTAAAACATCCAGTGATGGAGCAACCACAACTTCTGGTGGCAAGCTGTTCCACTGGTTAATTATTAGGGAGTTCCTCCTTAATTCCGGATTGCTTCTCTCCTGGATTGGTTTATATTAGAATATAATATAATGCAGCCGTATTCAGAATTCTTTGCCATCTTCTCCCATTGTTTCTTTGACTTTTTTCCTGTTTTTTATGTGTTACAAGAAAGTTTTTTTAATTATTATTTTTGACATTTGTTTCATGTCTTACATCATTCAAAGCTTTGGCTTTCCTAACTTCATCTTTGCAAGTTTCGGGCTATTTGTCAGTATTCTGCCTTAGTTATGTGTCCCTCTTTCCATTTTTTGTTCTTATACTCCCCCCCTCCCCTCTAATGGTCTGAGAGTTCTTTGTGCAACTATGCTGGTTCTTTTTTCCTTGGGATTCTTATTTTTCTTTTTCCGTGGTATTGAACTGGAAGCTAAAACAGATGAAGATGGGTGGGAAATTCTGGGAATTGAAGTCCACAAGTCTTAAAGTTGCCAGCTTGGAGACCCCTGATTCTAGTTTGTAGATGTAGCATTTATCAATGCAATTAATTTGTTATGAATTTGTCTTTGAGCCAGTTTATGTCTTTATAATAGGGACACAGTGGCTCAGTGGCTAAGATGCTGAGCTTGTTGATCGAAAGGTCAGGAGTTCAGCGGTTTGAATCCCTAGCGCCACATAACGGAGTGAGCTCCCGTTACTTGTCCCAGCTTCTGCCAACCTAGCAATTCGAAAGCACGTAAAAAATACAAGTAGAAAAATAGGGACCACCTTTGGTGGGAAGGTAACAGCGTTCCATGCACCTTTGGAGTTTAGTCATGCCGGCCACATGACCACGGAGACGTCTTCGGACAGCGCTGGCTCTTCAGCTTTGAAACAAAGATGAGCACCGCCCCCTAAAGTCGGGAACAACTAGCATATATGTGCGAGGGGAACCTTTACCTTTACTTTTTTATGTCTTTATAATAACCGGTTGCTTCTTTTCTCCTAGTTTGAAGGCTGGGAATCATTTAAGGCACCACACATACCACTATATCTCCATCTGTTGAAACCTACATGATATGCTAAATGTGCTGTTAAGGTCACACTGATTACCAGATATGGGAAAACAAGAGATATTTATATCTGCTATTTGGAAGGAAGATCACAGTATAATATTAAATACTCAATGGGAAAACAAGTGAAGCCATGAATAATTTTAGGCATGGATGTTTTTCAGGTTCCTGCACTTTTAACAATGGCCTGGAAGAGAAAAACCTTTTCCAGGGGCAATGAATTAATCAAACTTCATCTTTCATATGGCTACTGCCCCAAATTAGGCACAGTTTAATGATATAAAATACAGAGTTCAGAAGGTGGAAGAAAAGATTACTTCTGAACCAGTGGTGGGTTTCAAAAATTTTTACTACCAGTTCTGTGGGTGTGGCTTGGTGGGCATGGCATGGCTTGGTGGGTGTGGCTTGGTGGGCGTGCCAGGGGAAGGTTACTGCAAAATCCCCATTTCCTCCCTGTTAAGGATATTGTTGTGTTACCAACCAGCAGAGTAAGTGCACAGAGAAACGTACTGAGAGCAATGAATACAATACATACAAACTGGTTTAACCAAGCTTTAAACTAGGACTCAGGAGGCAGAGAATAGAGGGGGCGGGGCTAGTCAGAATTTTTACTACCAGTTCTCCGAACTACTCAAAATTTCCGCTACCGGTTCTCCAGAACTGGTCAGAACCTGCTGAAACCCACCTCTGCTCTGAACAAGTTACGCAGAATGAGTTAGATTGAATGCAGTACAAATGAAAATATTCTAGGAAAGACTTAATAGGTTTCAATCTCAAAATTGCTGGACTCCCAAATGAATTAAAAAGATTGGGTTAATAAGATGCTGAGTAGATCATTAAAAGAATAGCATGATAAGTTATGTAGATGTTTAAGCTACCAAGCTTCTGAATTACTAATTTATTAAAACGTTAAAATATTTCAGGTGTAACCTTGTTAAAACAGTTTACTACAATTGCAGGTGCATGTCAGATTTTTAAATGTCATAAAGTAAGTGTGAGTTAGTTGCTAAGCAATCAAAATCCAACTATGTTACTCTTGGAGGCGAGTGTTGTGGTAGTCAAATTGTTGGAAGAAATGTCCACCTGGGTTCAGTTCCAAGTGGGAAGAAAGATACCGGAAACATGGAGACTGCTTGGAAAGATGGTTTAATGCTGGACAGGGCCACATGGTTTTGAGGTCCTGGGCAAAAAGGCACATGGAAGAGAGAGAGAGAGAGAGAGGAAGGGAGGGAGAGAGGAGAGAGAGAGAGAGAGAGAGAGAGAGAGAGAGAGAGAGAGAGAGAGAGAGAGAGAGATTTATACCCTCTGTTGGTCTTTGAATTTGAGTTTCTATTCTGATTGGCTGTCAGACTCCCATGGGGCCATGCAGGGGCAACTTTGTAGGTTGTCTTTTGAGTCCCAGGCTTGGTTGAATCTTGCTGTGTGATGCAATCTCCCCAGGTGCCATGTGGTGAGTTCTGTTGCTAGATGGGTAGAGGGCTAATCCTACCTTTGTTGGATCTTGGGTGAGAGTATTTGCTTAGAATAGACCTAGCTATCACTTTATCTCTTAAGTGCTGACATCTGCTGTGGGCTATTGAGAGTGTGAGGGCTATTAAGAGTGAGTCTGCTTCCTGTCTAAAAAACATGTTTCTCCATTTCTCAACCAGGGAAATATAATATTCTGCCTTTTTAATATTTCCTAGAATATTTCATTCTTCTAGGAGTGGGGTGGGGTGCTTACTTCCTACAATATCTTTGAGGACCGGTCATAAATAACCTTTTTCTTTTTTTGAGTCTCTTATAACTTTGAATGATCCTTCAGCCAGGACCACCTGTAGTTACAGTAAGTAACTAAGAATAGAGTCAGGTTTCTTGAAATGTCCTCTTTTTAGAACATTCTCCTAAAGTAGCACTGATCTAATTTGTACAGTTCCGAATTGAGCCCTTGCAAAGACAAATGTATGCTAATCGGGGTTTAAAATGTATGAATTACTGGATGTATTTTATAAGTAAGGAATTAAATAGTCTATTTTAAGCATCTCTTTTAAAAAAAAAACAGAAAGTGTTCCATTCCTACTTAAGAACTGGTGAAAGATGCTAAACATTAGCAACAACAATAAGAATAGCCATTAGCTGTTTTTGCACAATCCATCTTCCCATCTTTGGAAGAGTGTCGCACCATATAAAAGACAAAATCTCCCAGTTGGTTCATCAGAAGCGTTCTGATGACGTGGGGGTCGGTGGGCGGAGCCTCCTGCCGGTTTTACTACCGGTTCTATAGAATCGGTGTGAACCGGGGGCAACCCACCACTGATATGTATGTATATGTATAAGTATACATATATATGTATATGTATATGCATATGTGTGTGTTGTGATCTAGGCTTCCTGAGTCATTAAAACACACAAGTAGTCCCAAAAACCTCTTTTAGTGCAACAGCTGTGAATTAGGTTCATTCACAGCTGAGTCCAATTAGTTGCAAAAAGTCCTTCGGGAGAAGTCCTTCGGAATAATCACAAACCTTTATCTCCCTTGACACGCTGCCAAAGACCTACTTGGCAAAGCCACACAGAGTCCAGAATCAAACAGAGATGCCAACTGGGAAGAGAATTAACAACGTTGCTTTCCTGCAAAGGGCCCATGTGCCTTTGCTCCTCTTTTAAGCCTTATGGGAGGGGCCAATCATCTCCAAGCCTTCTGGCAGCCCTGTGCATGCGCGCACTAGGAACAGGCTCCTCCTCTGCCTCTCTGATCTCTGACTCTAGAGACTCCGGAGTCCGCACAAAACTCCCAGATGGTCCTGGCCCCATCTCTGCCTCTGATGCAGAGCCCTCGTCCGAGCCTTCCCCAGACTCCAGGACTGGTCCATTGTCCTCCCCAGCCTCCTCACTGTCCGACTCCACTGCCAGCTCCGCAGGCTGCTGGCAGACCACAACAGTGTGTATATAAGAATACTGCATCCAGTTTTGGTCACCACATTACCAAAAAAAAAAAAAAAAAAAACATGTTAAAACTTTGGAAAAAGTGCAGAGAAAAGCAACTAAGAAGATTAAGGGTCTGGAGACTAAAACTTATGAAGAACGGTTTCAGGAGTTGGGTATGGCCAGTCTAGAGAAAAGAAAAGAAAAAGGGGTGACACAATAGCAGTCTTCCAGTATTTGAGGGGTTTCCACAAAGAAGAAGGAGTCAACCTATTTTCCAAAGCATCAGAAGGCAAGACAAGAAACAATGGATGGAAACTAATCAAGGAGAGAAGCAACCATGGAATTAAGGAGAAATTTCCTAACAGTGAGAACAATTAATCAGTGGAATGGCTTCCTTTCAGATGTTGTATGTGCTCCATCACCGGAGGCTTTTAAGAAGAGATTGGATAACCACTTGTCTGAAATGGTATAGGGTCTCCGCAGCGGTGAAATCCAATTTTTTTTACTACAGGTTCTGTGGGCGTGGTGTGGCTTGGTGGGTGTGGCTTGGTGGGCTTGGCAGGGGAAGGATACTGCAAAATCTCCATTTCCTCCCCACTCCTGGGGGAAGGATATTGCAAAATCCCCATTCCCACCCCACTCTGGGGCCAGCCAGATGTGGTATTTGCCGGTTCTTCAAACTACTCAAAATTTCCACTACCGGTTCTCCAGAACCTGTCAGAACCTGCTGAATAGTACCCCTGGGTCTCCTGCTTGAGAAGGGGGCTGGACTAGAAGACCTCCAAGGTCCCTTCCAAACTCTGTTATCCTGTATTCTAATTGTGACTGATTAGAATTGCTGTGTCAGTCTCACCAGTCACCCCATATAAACCATAAGGGATGGTAATGAATGAATAAGTACATCAATCAATCAATCAATCTGATGATGTTGGCCTGTATAAAGCAGAAGAGTGAAAGAAGTCTCTTTTTTTTTCTGTTTTGCTCTGAAACTCATCTAAATGGAAAGCACATTGTCTTCTGTATAGGCCGGTGTTGAATGAACAAGGGTTTCCATGGCAACAGCCATGGGAGGCCTTGCTGATTTCAGGCCAGTGAACGGGGTAGGCAAACAACAACAACGTTAACAACAACACCTTGAAAAATTCAATCGCTGTTCTATCCAAACCAAGTTTAAGATTTTTTTTTTAGTAAAAGGGAGAAAGAGAAGTTGTCTCAGGAGGACCCCTCAGCTATGGAGGCTTAACGCACCTTAAAATTATGATAAGTTATATACCTAGCCCTACAGGATCAGAGGATTTTTAAAATGTAGGATATATATAACACAGACCATTTATATTGATGTGTTGACTCCAAATAGCCATAAAACCTGGCAAATTATTTAGAGCATGGGTATCCAACCTTGGGAACCTTAAAGACTTGTGGACTTCAACTCCCAGATTCCCCAGCCAGCATGGGGGGAAGAGTATTATGTATTGTAACTTTAGAGAGAGGGGTTAAATTAAATTGTATTTATAATGGCTGTGAAGAATATCAGAAGCTGATTTTTCTAACTTTTTAGATTTCTACTATATTTTTCTTTAAATTTTTTCTTTCTCTTTTGTTCCTTTTCCTTTTCCTTTCCTTTCCTTTCCTTTCCTTTCCTTTCCTTTCCTTTCCTTTCCTTTCCTTTCCTTTCCTTTCCCTTTCCTTTCCTTTCCCTTTCCTTTCCTCCCCTTCCCCTTCCCCTTCCCCTTCCTCTTCCCTTCCCTTCCCTTCCCATCCCTTTCCCTTTCCCTTTCCCTTTCCTGTCCTTTCCTTCCCTTCCCTTCCCTTATATTAGTTTGTATTAGTTTTTATCTCCCCTTTTAAAAGTTTTAATATTTTTCATGATACTTGAAACCTAAGATCTGTTCATAGTAAAAACAGGGTTCAATTTTTTATTTTTTATTTTTTAGCTAGAAGACTCTTGTGGCATCCCTTGGCTTGACAAAAGATTAATCTAGTGTTAGGTTTTTGCTGGTGAGCGTCTGAATCCTGCTTCCTACAAATAGTGTCACTGCTTGGGTTTATTTTTAAACCATTATTTTTACTGAGGCAGTTTGGCAGAACAAATAGGCTTGTTGAGTTCTGTATGTGTTGACATATGGTTACAGGGTTGGTAAGATTAATTCATGAAAAAAAAAATTATCATGCAAGCACCACTGTTATACAAGGGCATGGTGATGCACACAAGCCTCCCTAAATGACATATTACCAGAATAACAGAGTAATACAGCTGGAAGGGACCTTGGAGGTCTTCTAGTCCAGCCCCCTGCTCAAGCTGGCGATATCCATGATGGCGAACCTTTGGCATGCATGCCCGAAGTGGCATGTAGAGCCATGTCTCCTGGCATGCGTAGCGTCACCCATTCTTCTTCCGGGTTTCTGGCATGCATGTGCATGCAACAATCAGCTGGCTTTTGTGCATGCGGCAGTACCGGAAACTGTAAAAGCTGGTCTTTCATTTTCCAGCGTGAGCATGTGCTCCAGCCAGCTGACCGGCGCAGGCACGGCAGTAACCAGAAGACTTGCTGGCTGGTGCGCATGCGCATGGTGGAAACTGGAAGTTCATTTTTCGGTGTGCGCATCCCACCAAGCAGCTCCTCTTCCCAGTCGCGGTCCAGACAAGCTCGAAGTGCTCCGTTTCAGCACTCAGTGCTGAAAAGGCTCGCCATTCCTGCCTTATACTATTTCAGACAAATGGTTGTCCAATACCTTCGTAAAAACTTCCACGTTAGAGAATTCACAACTTCTGGAAGCAAGTTGTTCCACTGATTAATTGTTCTCACTGTCAGGAAATCTCTCCTTAGTTCTAGGTTGCTTCTATCCTTGATTAGTTTCCACCCGTTGCTTCTTGTCTTACCCTCAGGTGCTTTGGAGAATAGTTTGACTTTCTCTTCTTTGTGGCAGCCCCTAAGAAATTGGAAGACTGCTATCATGTCTCCCCTAGTCCTTCTTTTCTCTATACTAGGCCTACCCAATTCCGGTAACCCCTCTACATATATTTTAGTCTCCATCCCCTAATCATTCTTGTTCATCTTCTCTGCACTCTTTCCAGAATCTCAACATCTTTTTTTTAATATATTGTGGTAACCAAAACTGAATGCAGTATTCCAAGGGTATATACAATTTTGTACCAAAAATTATAATTATAAAGGATAAATTATGCAAGATGAGCTCCAGTTCAATTTCAACGTCAGAGAAGTAGATTTTTTTTCTTTAAAAAAAAGTGAATTCATACTCTTTCTAAAGATGATTGTGTACTGTGTTTCCCCAAAAATAAGACCCTGTCTTATATTTTTTTTTGAACCCTGAAATAAGCGCTTGGCCTTATTGCCATGCGCTCAAATGCCCAATTGGACTTATTATCAGGGGATGTCTTATTTTGAGGGAAACAGGGTAGGTGTTGTATTTGGTCATGTATTACTTTGAAAGGACAGGCCTTCTTTGCCTAAGTTCTCAGACAGGGAATTGTTAATATATTTAAATCTTTAATAACTTTCCTAAAGTCTCTAAAATCAGGGGAGGTGTCAAATGGGAACATGAGACCAGTATACAGGTAGTTCTCGACCTACAACAGTTCATTTAGTGACTGTTTGAAGTTACATAATATCATTGGTTCACACTTATGACCATTATAGCATCCCCATGGTCATGTGATGCTTGGCAACTGGCTCCTATTTATGACAGTCACAGTGTGTCCCGGGGTCACATGATCCCCTTTTGTGACTTTTCGACTAGCAAAGTCAACAGAGAAGCCAGATTCACTTAACAACCGTGTGACTAACTTAAGAAATACAATGATTTATTTAACAACGGTGGAAAGGTCATAAAATGGGGGCAAAACTCACTTAACCACTGTCTCACTTAGCAATGAAAATGTTGGACTCAATTGTACTAACTACCTATAATTCTGCATTTCAAGATCTGGAAAGAAGGTTGAAGAAGCCCTAAGATAATTTCTTTATTGTCTGTTTTAATTGTGCGATTTCTTCACTGCTGTGATTTAACATTGAATCCAGAAGTGGTGCTAGTCAGTTTCATTCAATGCCAGCCCAACTACATGTCCCTTAAAACCTCAGGGCTGAAAAGAATTACAGTAGTGGCCAAAATTGTGGGAGCCTTTTGGGAAAAGTGTATTTTTGAGGTTTGATGGCTAATAGCACCACTTTTGGGGGGAGTTTCAAGATGATCCTATTCCACTGCTGGAATGGCCACTGCTGGAATAGCCCAGATCTTAACCCAATTGAAAATCTATGGAGCCGACTAAAGAAACTTCTTAGTCAGAAGCAACCCAGCAATAAAACCCAGTTAATAGAAGCAATCATTCCATCTTGGTTTCACATTAGAACAGCTGCAGAACTAAAAGACTTGGGAAGACATTGTAAGGCCGTAATTCATGCTAAAGGTTACCCAACTAAGGATTAACTGAGATGGGGATAATTTTTGTATATCTCATTTTTTCTATGGTGATAATTTTTGTATAGCTCATTTTTTCTACGTGTTTCACTTTTCTTCTTTATACTGTAACTGCTATTCTAATAGCAAATCCTTCATAAATGTTATTGCACTACATTCTTGATTAAATTATCTTTCCGTTGATATATAATTTTATGGTACTACTCCAAAAAAAAGGGGGGGTGTTATTAGTTAGTTTTAGAAAATACACTTTTCCCAAAAGATTTCCACAATTTTGGCCATTACTGTATATTGAAATAAATGATGGGAAATACAGTGATCAGAAATGATACCCAACATTTTGAATAAGTTCAGCTGTGTAAGAGTAAGTCATTTTCTTGACTGTTTATTACTGCTGGGATCAGTTTGCCAGATACTTAACAGGCAGTATTAAACAATCAGAGCTAGCTTGAAGGAACTGAAAGAAATACATACCTCCTGAAGAGCTCACTCTCTCCCTCCCCTCCCTCCCTCCCCCCGTCCCCCCTCTCTCCCCCTCTCTCTGAAATTTAAATAAGTGCAGAAAACTCCACACAAAAATAAGTTTGGTGACTGAGTATGGACAAATGTCCCGGCTAAAATTGCCTTAGATGGCTCTAGATATAAATGCCTTTTTTTTTTTTGCTTTTCACATAATGACACAAAGTTATTTCTTCAGTTCATACATGGAAGGATAAATCTATAAACTAGATCCAAGCAAATATATATATATATATTTCATCCTACTGTGAATCTCTTCCCATTTCAGTGCTGGCATGTTAGCTCTACTGTGTTATAAGTAATTTCTTCATATACCAATCAAAATGCAATTTATTTTCCATTGTGGACATAACAGAATCCCATAATTGCTTCCTATCTTCACGTGTAGAGTTTTAACTTGCTCAGCAGTCAAACAAGGAGATCCAAAGGGTTGAGAAATGCACTGTCTTATCAGCCATTAGTATCTTGAAAATCAGAAAGAAAAATATCATATCTAAGACCTAGGCTGTCTCTTATCTGATTACAGAAGGTTTTCAAGAGAATCTCTGCATTTCACTCTGGAAAGCATTTGAGCTATTATTTTACTTTTGGTAAAAGAAAAGCGGGAGGGAGGGAGGGAGGGAGGGAAGGAAGGAAGGAAGGAAGGAAGGAAGGAAGGAAGGAAGGAAGGAAGGAAGGAAGGAAGGAAGGATTGGGGGATAAGTATGAGACTCATAGTGCCTAGATGAATCAGTTATTGTGATGATAATATAAACCATTTACTGTTATACTTCATGAGTTGTAGGCAAGGTGCTTTTTTGAAGGACCAAGCATCTCCTTAATGATGGGCAAATTGTTGTCCTGGGAGCCTTGTCACAGAGATGGAATCTGCCAAGTTTTAATTAGTTTGCCTACCATATTTCACAGTCAATATGTCTCTAGGAAGGGTATTGGGGGGAGGCAGATGAATTATAATTAGTGGACAACTACTAGTTCCCTTTCTGTTCACTGACATAAACAATGATCAAATGCTTAGCAGCCCTCTAATTAATGGAGAAGGAGTGTTGTAGTTATTGCTACAAGACAAACTCAGTTGCATGTGTGGTTTTCTTTCACCGTTGAGCCAGATGTTCATGTGAGTATAACTCTTCATTAGGGAGACAACTGTAAAGAACCTGACCAATCTGTACTGAAGATGTTTTGGGATGTTTCTTCAAAATGAGGTTGTTCCCTGAAAAAAATGTATTGGTCACAGTGCACACAAACACACAAGCAGTAACAGTGATAAAAATCACCATGGTTTGATCTGTGACATTTCCAGAAATGATCGGGGGAAAGTCCTGCTTTGATTCACCAGACAATCGTTGAGCTAAATCATCCTATGATCTGATGGGGTTCTTCTCAAGTGGGGCACAGGACAGAGGCCCTCAAGACATTGCTGGCCAAAGGATCCTAAGCAGTGGTGGGATTCAACTGGTGTAACAACCGGTTCGCTTCGCACACGTGCCAAACACGTGTTCCACGTGTGCGTAGTACAATGGCAAAAGGCTCTAAAACTTACCTTCTACTGCAACCCCAGTGAGTAAAACAGCTGAGGTGCGGCAATCTGTTCTACCGCACCTATCAGCTGGCCTTCAAACAAAGAAATAAAGGTCGGTATAGTGCAGGGTCGGGTGGGTGGGCCCAGCTGATCGTCGGAGCTACTGGTATTCCCAAACCGGTCCAAACCAGCTGAATCCCACCCCTGATCCTAAGGCTGGAAAAAATCTCCATTTCTAGGACCTTGAAAAGTAGGAAGTGACTAAACAAAAGTAAGAAATCTATTTGTGTTTATTATTTATCAGTTGTACTACATTTTTAAAGAATTGGTTAGCTCTAAATGGCTTATAGGCTAAAGAACTTTACACAAAACACAGTGTTATCAAAAGCAAGGAATTACAGAAGGCGGAAACAAATTCTAATTTCTGATCCTGGCTTGCAAAGGGAAGCAGCAAGCTAAGAATCTGTTGGGGTGCCCTAAAAAAAGAATTGATGTTTCCAAGCTTGTTTAGTTAATTCCTGTTGAATGGGCTTGAACAATGATATGGACCTGGGTTCCCAAAGTGATCGATATTATCCCTCAATGGTCAATGGGACTATCCATTGTTGTTATTGTTATACTTAGTACTATTTGTTAAGATTTTGTTGTTGTTGTTCAGTCTCTAAGTCATGTCTGACTCTTCAGGATCCATGGACCATAGGACGCCAGTCCCCTTGTCCTCCCACTGTCTCCTGGAGTCCATTCCAAACCCATGTCCATCAAGTCAACAACACCATTTAACCATCTCCTCCGCAATCCCCTTCTCCTTTCATCTACCATCTTTCCCAACCTCAGGATCTTTTCCAAGGAGTCCTCTTCTTCTCATCTGGTGGCCAAAATATTGGAGCTTCAGGTTCTAGGATCTGTCCTTCCAAAGAACAGTCAGAGTTAATTACCTTTAGGATTGACTGACTGGATCTCTTTGAAGTTTAAGGGGACTCTCAAGAGTATTAGGGAAGGTGTCTTTATTAAATCATTTTTATAGAATAAGTATTTGGAGATTAATAAGCAATCTGAAAGTTCATGGAGGGTTTGGTGAGCTGAAGGTCTGGATCGACTCTCTTCCTTGATCTTGACACCTGGACCCTTCTTTGTATGGAATTTATGGAAATCTCTTTTTTCCATAGGTGACAACATGTTAGAATAGGAAAAAAAATTGTTCTTTGGGAGAAGACAGTGGAATTATTACAATTCTCATAGCTTTCTACTGCTTTCCACATTAGTGGAGCCCATGTAAATGATTCCAATTATCTTCTCCTTCTAATGGCATGCTTATCATGCCCTGACTCAATCAATGACATGCAGCTCAGCGGTGGGTTTCACATTTTGTTACCACCGGTTCGCCGCACGCATGCATGCTCGCTTCGCATGCGCACATCTTCCATGCATGCGCCCAGTCTGCATATGCACTTTGCTTGAGCGCACACCTTTTGCGCATACGCCCGGCCTCAAAAATGTGCCTAAATAGGACTGCATAGTGCTGGGGCGGATTGGCGGACCCACCGGTGATCTCCGCTACCGATTCACCCGAACTGGTTGACTACCACCTTTGATGCAGCTGCATTTGGAGCAAGGCAGGACCCACTAAGACCGTTGTGGAGAACCAAACAATTCTAACCCAAGTTGTGGCTTTCGACTCTGATTCATATAACCTTCTGATCAAACAAGGAATGGACCCACCAACTATTTTTGTCTCTCCATTTTCAATCCCCTTCGACATCTCAAAAATAAAAAAGCATAATGGACGATTAAAGCTTGCTTAAAAACCATTTTCTGTTATATGCGGAGGTTCTGTCCTTATTCCCTTTATTAGGGCATCCTTCTTTCATTCTAATACATTAATCCATCTCTTTGCCTCGCAAGGACAAGATGATCGATAGCACGGCCCTACCTGTCAGTTCTGCAATAAGATTTCAGCTGCAAATGCCTGGAGAAGAGAAAACTCCAGGGAGTCTTACGGCCATGTTTACAGAAATCTGATTGAATTGTATGAGAAGGATGCTGGCTTCTTTCTGCTGTTCCAGCTAGAGAGTTCTGGGAAACCTAGAAGGGAAAGAGGAGGGAGGGGGCGATGGGGAGGCTGTTTCACTGGATGGATGGAAAGAATGGATGGAAACTAATCAAGGAGAGATCCGACCTAGAACTTAGGAGAAATTTCCTGAGAACAATTAACCAGTGGAACAACTTGCCTTCAGAGGTTGTGGATCAGGGGTGGGTTCTACTTACTTTTACTACCGGATCACAACAGGATCGTGTGCGCGTGCTCGCTTCGCTCATGCGCGCGCCTTGCTTCTACACATGCACAAAAGTTTCTGCACATGCACAGATTGCCAATGACGACATCCGGGGCGGTGGGCAGGGCCTCCCGTCGGTTTTACTATCGGTTCTTGTGAACCGGTCCAAACCGGTTCACTCCAACACTGGAGGCTTTAAAAAAGAGACTGGACAGTCACTTGTCTGAGATTGTATAGTTCTCCTGCTTGAGCTGGACTAGAAGACCTTCCATCTCTGTTATTCTGACATTGGGGTTTTTTGTTTCTTCCCCCTAAAGATTTTCCTGGATTCCTGATGATGCCCCATTTAAGTACACACACCAGGTATCCAAACTTGCATAGCCTTTTGACATCGCCCATGGTCAAAAGAAAACATGGTGTATTAATAGTGATGGAATGGTCAGTGACCTATTTCCCTTGCAGTTGGTAACTTTAACAGCCAAATCCATCCAGACTGCAGCATTGGAAGAGTTCCATAATTTTGCTTGACAGTTCCCTGATGAAGCAAGCAGGAGAAAAAAAGGACTTTATGGACTGGTAATATTGTTTCATCCAAAAGTTCTGTTGCGGGATACAAAAAGTCAAGTTTAGGTTCTTATTCATGTCATTCATTATACAGAATAACAGCGTTGGAAGGGACCTTGGAGGTCTTCTAGTCCATCCCCCTGCTCAGGCAGGAAACCCTATACCAGTGATGGCTAACCTTTTTGCCATCGCATGCCAAAAGTGGGGGAAGCATGGGGGGGGGTTGCACGTGTGTGTGCCCACACCCATAATTCAATGCACTCTGCTCCCCCGTGCATGCATGTGCAACCCCACCCCGATGCTTCCCACACTTTTGGCACGCGATGGCATGATGAGCCCAGTAGGTTCGTTTTTTCGCCCTCCCCAGTCTCCAGAGCCTTTCTAGGGGCCTGGGGAGGGCGAAAACATCCTTCCCCATGCCCCCAGAGGCCGGAAAAAGCCTTTTTCCTGACTTCTGGTGGGCCCAAAAGGCCCAAAAATCAGCTGCCCAGCGCACGCATGTGCACCAGCGATGAGCTAGGGCAACACTCGCATGCCCACCGATATGGCTCCATGTGCCACCTCTGGCACGTGTGGCATAGGTTCGCCATCATGGCCCTGTACCATTTCAGACAAATGGCTGTCCAATCTCTGCTTAAAAAACTCTATGTTGGAGCACCCACAATTTCTGGAGGCTAGTCCTTCCAATGATTAATTGTTCTCACTGTTAGGAAATGCAGTCAGGGGGAGAGCCTTCTCTGTGGGGCCGCCAGCCCTCTGGAATGAGCTGCTCCTAGAGCTTCGTCTTAGCCCTGACCTGCGTACTTTTCGCCGCGCCCTTAAAACCCTTCTGTTCCAGCAAGCTGGTCTGGCCTAGTACAAATTTTAAAATGGGTGTATGTGTGTTTTAATTAGCGGGCCAAATTTTTATACTCGATTTTAATTGGTTTTAAGTTTTATAAATCTATGTGTTTTAATATGGCTGTACACCACCCTGAGTCCTTCGGGAGAAGGGCGGTATAGAAATCTAATAAACTTGAAACTTGATAGCAATGGATCACCTCCGTACTTGTGACAGATTGACGGCTGGATTGATAATGTAACTGGTTATGGATGAATGACCTTTGCATGAGAGGCTGGTCTGGCTAAGGTTTGTGCCACATACAATCCTGTGATTCAAAGCAATAATGTTGAAGAATTCAGCCACTGCCTTCCCTGGCTTTTCTGGACGGTAGTTAATTAAGTAAAAGAAAGAATGGCTTTGATTGTTTAGCAGCCAGTAATTAGTGCAGAGCTAACAACCAATATATATTCTAGGGTGCCTTGTTATGAGTTGTAGGCTATTTAAGAGCAACAGTCATGCAAGGAGAAAATGAAACAGGACAGCGCAGAATTGAGTGGCAAATTGAAAAGTAGAAATGTTGGGATGTCCAAGGTGTTGGGAGAAATATCTACTTGGGTTCAGTTCCAAGTGGAGAGGAAGACACTGGAAACATGGAGGCTGATTGGAAAGATGGTTTATTGGTGGACAGGACCACATGATGTCAGAAGACGTCTCTGTGGTCATGTGGCTGGCATGACTAAACGCCAAAGGTGCACGGAACGCTGTTACCTTTCCACCAAAGGTGGTCCCTATTTTTCTACTTGCATTTTTTACGTGCTTTCGAACTGCTAGGTTGGCAGAAGCTGGGACAACTAATGGGAGCTCACTCCGTTACGCGGCACTAGGGATTTGAACCGCTGATCTGCCGACCTTTCAATCAACAAGCTCAGCGTCTTAGCCTCTGAGCCACCGCATCCCTTGAAGACAATAGTTAAGAATGTAAAATTTCTATCTTTTTTAAAATGTCCCATCTTTTAATTTCCTTCAACAAATGCATGGCTCTTTTCAGGAAATGTTTATACAAAGAGAATTGTGTCTTCTTGACTCTGTTCATTATTTGCCTTTTGTTTTTGTTTTTTTATAAAGCCGTATAAATCCCTGGGCTCAAATAGCATCCTGCACTAATTTGCTTATTTTCTTCTGCATCAAGCAGAGGAATGATTATTTCCTGTTGAAGCATGAAATCAAAATGCAAAGGTTTTCTGGAGAGGAGGGAAATATAACAACAACAGCAAAATAGTGAGTGGCATACGCCATCAACCTGTTTTTCAAAGCAACACAAGGCAAGACAAGAAACAATGGATGGAAATTAATCAAGAGGAGAAGCAACCTACAAATAAGGAGAAATTTCCTGACAGTTAGAACAATTAACCAGTGGAACAACTTATCTCCAGAAGCTGTGGGTATCCCACAGGGGTGGGTTCTAAAAATTTTTACTACCGATTCTGTGGGCATGGCTTATTTTGTGGGCATGGCTTGGTGGGGGGTAATGTGACTGGGTGGGCGTGGCCAACTTTTTTTTTTTTTTTACTTTTAAAAGCATTTTTTCGACAATCTTAAGAGGTTGCAGAAAAAAATGTTTTTAAAAGCCTCTGGCGATCCCAGCTGAGTTGCCTGATCACCAGAGGCTTTTAAAGGCATTTTTTTTTATAGAAAAAATGCTTTTAAAAGCCTCTGACAATCCCAGCTGAGCTGCGCGATCATCAGAGGCTTTTTTTTATTTTTTTTACTTTTAAAAGCATTTTTTCGGCCAAAGAGGTTGTAGAAAAAATGCTTTTAAAAGTAAAAAAAAAAAAAAAGCCTCTGATGAGGTGGGCGGGTTAAGCGAGCGGCGACCGGGCCAGGGACCGGTTCGGGGGCGTGGCCAACCAATGTTATTACCGGTTCTCCGAACTACTACAAATTTTTACTTCCGGTTCTTGCAAACCGGTGCAAACCGGGACAACCCACCACTGGTATCCCAGCACTGGAGGCTTTTAAGAAAAGATTGAACAGCCACTGGTCTGGAATGGTATAGGGCAGTGATGGTTAACCTTTGGGGCACCAAGTGCCGAAAGTGGAGTGCGTGCATGCATAGGCGTGCGCCGGAGCACCAGAACCCGGTAGAGAGCCTCTGACCGCCGCACACATGCTCACAGAGAGAGCATTGCATGCCACCTCTGGCACACGTGCCATAGGTTCTCCATCACAGGTATAGGGTCTTCTGTTTGAGCAGGGGGTTGGACTAGAAGACCTCCAAGGTCCCTTCCAACTCTGTTATTCTGTATTCTAATTGTGACTGAAGGCTGCTGCAAGAGTCTCACCAGTAGCCCCACGCAAACCTTGGTGTAACTGGTGGTACAAAATAAATAAAAAGATAGATCTGGGTGGGACTAGAAGATCTCCAAGCTCCCTTCCAGCACTGTTATTCTGTTATTCTGACCTCATGTAGAAGGATTGAGAAAAATGTCTGCCAGAGAGAGGGAGGGAGGGAGAGAGAGGGGGGGAGAGGGAGAGGGAGAGTTTAGCGACTGCTTCATCATTCAGCAGGGTCTGCTCAGTCCTACTGGAGCAAATAATCTCTTTAGTAGTAACTGTTGAGTAACTTGGGCTCATCCTGAAGACAGCTAAATAGAGTGAGACCTGGTTTAGTAATTGAATGGGAAGTGGCAGGGAACAGCTGTACTAAGAAGGCAAAAAACATCCCAAAAGTAAGTAATGACATTTGCCAAGTGGTATAGAATACAGAATAACAGAGTTGAAGGGACCTTGGAGGTCTTCTAGTCCAACCCCCTGCTTAGGTAGGAAACCCTATATTATTTCAGACAAATAGTTGTCCAATCTCTTCTTAAAAACTTCCAGTGTTGGAGCATTCAAACTTCTGGAGGGAAGCTGTTCCACTGGTTTATTGTTCTCACTCTCAGGAAATTTCTCCTTAGTTTGAGGTTGTTTCTCCCACTCTCTCTCTCCCTCCCTCCTTGCCCTCTCCCTCCTTCCCTCAGTCTCCTTCCCGCCTCTTCTCTCTCTCTCTCCCTCCCTCTTTCCCTTCCTACTTGCCCTCTCCCTCTCTCCCTCCGTCTCTCTCCCTCCCCTCTCCCTCCTTCTCTCTTTTCCTCCCTCCTCTATGTCCCTTCCTCTCTCCTCTATCTCCCTCCCTCTCTCTCCTTTGCATATTTGGAGGTTAGAGGCAAAACAGGAAACGGTGCCTGACTAAGCAGAGCCATTACAAGAATCTGCGGTCCTTGTGCCCATCCTGCATTTGAAAGCCGTCCATTTTAATTCCTCAGGCCAGAGGTTAACCTCCCCCCCCACACACACACACACGCACACACAGGAGTCCAGCTTTCTTTTTGGCAGTCAGCGACCCTCAGGGAGAAAGAAAGCAAGATCTGCTTAGATGGAAATGCAGAACGGCCTCTCTGCCCTCGAGGAGGAACTGCTGGGTGTGGATGTCCACGTGCGGCATTTTCTGTTCTTCTTAGTAGAGGTCACACTGCAGCTCTGATGCTCAGACAATCCTTTGGCTTTTATAATCAGGCTGCAGATGGGCTTGATGAGGGCACATTGCCTCTGCTGCTCCTAGGGGAGTCCAGCAAATTCACTTATGCAAGCTGTCATCTCTCTCCCCCCCTCCTCTCCCCCTCTCTTCTCTCTCTCTCTCTCCCTTCCTTCCTACTTCCCTCTCCCTCTCCCCCCTCTCTGTTTGTCTCTCTTTCTCTCTCTCTCCCTCTCCCCTCTCCCTCTCCTCCTCTCTCTGTTTCTGTCTCTCTCTCTCCCCCTCTCTCTCTCTCATCTCTCTCCCACTTCTTCCCTCTCTTTCGCTGTCCCCCCTCTCTCTTTCTTTCTCTCTTTCTCTTTCTTTCTCCCTCCCCCTCTCCCCCTCTCTCTTTCTCTCTCTGTCTGCCTATCTCTCGCTTTCTCTCTCATCTCTCTCCCTTCCTCCCTCTCTTTTGCTCTCCCCCCTCTCTTTCTCTCTCCCTATCTCTCTCTGTCATCTGTCTCCCCCTTCCTCCCTTCCTCCCTCTCTCTCTTTCGCTCTCTCCCCCCTCTCTGTCTGTCTGTCTGTCTGTCTGTCTCTCTCTCTCTTTCTTTCTCTCTCTCTCTCTCTTTCTCTCTCTCCCTCTCCCACTCCGTCTGTCTGTCTGTCTGTCTCTCCCTTCCCTTCCCCTCTCCATCTCCCTCTTCCCCCTCTCTTTCTCTCTGTCTGTTTGTCTCTCTCTTTCTCTCTCTCCCTTTCTCCCTCTCTTTTGCTCTCCCCCCCCCTCTCTCTCTCCCCTCCCCCCTCTCTGTCTGTCTGTCTCTCTGTCTGTCTGTCTCTCTCTTTCTTTCCTCCAGGCCTATTAGGCCGTACCATCCTCCTGCCAGAAGAGAGCTTTCTCTCTCTCTCTCTCTCTCTCTCTCTCTCTCTCTCTCTCTCTCTCTCTCTCTCTCTCTCTCGCTCTCTGTGTTTGTGTGTGTGTGTGTGTGTGTGTGTGTGTGTGTGTGTGTGTGTGTCCTACTATTTCAAAGACACCGGTGATGGTGGAAGAGGGAGGGCAGAAGGGAGAAAAGTAGAAGGCTATCCAGCTTGAGAAAAGCTTTTCACAGCCCAGCGTGACCGCCCTCGCTCACAGTTCAAGTCACCATAAATTAAATAAATCCATTTCCCGCCCCTGGCTGAGACGGTCTGTGCAGGCAGCAAGCAAGCTTCGAATCCCAGATAGTCTGCTGGCTTCCTGGTTGTCAGAATCTGAAGACGATCAAAACCCTTATGGGGAATCTCTCTCTTTGCCTGTTTGTTGCGGGAAAAACAGGAAGACACATTTCTCTCTCTCGCTCATCTTTCTTGGCCTGTCCAAGCTCCAAGCCAACCGGGGTAGAGGCTTGGGATAAATACATTTTTTTACCAAAATGCTGAGGTTTCCCCCCACCCCTTTCCCCATCCAACTCTGAGGTTGCCAAACATCCCAATTTAGTCACGTGCCCACGGGGAAGCTGCAACAGGTTGTAAGCGTGAAAAACAGTCAGAAGTCATTTGTTTCAGTGCTGTTGTAACTGTGAACAGTCAAGAAACAAACTGTTAAAAGTCAAGGACTATCTAGTATTTTCTGTCTACTATCTTGGAGTAGGGATGCAGTGGCTCAGTGGCTAAGACGCTGAGCTTGTCAATCGAAAGGTCGGCAGTTCAGCTGTTCGAATCCCTAGCGCCGCGTAACGGAGTGAGCTCCCGTTACTTGTCCCAGCTTCTGCCAACATAGCAGTTCGAAAGCAGGTAAAAAATGCAAGTAGAAAAATAGGGTCCACCTTTGATGGGAAGGTAACAGCGTTCCGTGCGCCTTTGGCATTTAGTCATGCCGGCCACATGACCACGGAGATGTCTTCGGACAGCGCTGGCTCTTCAGCTTTGAAACGAAGATGAGCACCGCCCCCTAGAGTTGGGAACGACTAGCACATATGTGCAAGGCGAACATTTACCTTTACCTTATCTTGGTGTAGATAACAAGATAACATGCTTTTTTTACCAGAGGCCCACTGAGATTTAAATCTCTGGCAATTCCTCAGATTTTGAATTTGGCTCTGGTCCTTCCCTGAAATCTGATACAGCATTAAAGATTTATACAGAAATGTATTCACTCAGGTATATTTATCGTAGCCCAGAAATACAGGTGCAGGAATTATTCAACTCTGGAACCACTCATTCAATTGTTTCTGGTTTGTTTGTTTGTTTGTTTAATTGTATTGATTAATCCCTGGAGGTTATTTACTTATTCGCTTGTTTGTTTCAATGATCTCTATCGCATAAAGCAAAGGAATATAATTAAAAGTAAGAGGTAGAAAGCAAGGATATTTAAACGAGCTACCTAGGAAATAACTCCTGTAAATTAATGATGAAATGAATTCGATTTGATCTTAAGGCAATTGATGAGTGCTTGGATTTAACTTCCTTTTTTCTAAAAACAAAAAACAAAAACACTTTAATTCAACTTTATTATAGTTAATGGCTATACAGGTAGTTCCCGACTTACAGCAGTTTGTTTAGTGACCATTCAAAGTTACAATGGCACTGAGAAAATGGACTTATGGCTATTTTTCACACTTACGGCTATTGCAATAACCCAAAAGTCATGTGATCAAAATTCAGAAACTTGGCAACTGACTCATATTTATGACAGTTGCAGTGTCCCGGGATCCTGTGAATAGCACTTGCAACTTCCTAACAAGCAAAGTCAATGGGGAAGCCCGATTCACTTAACAACCGTCTTACTTGCTTAACAACTGCAACGATTCACTTAACCACTGTGGCCCGAAAGGTCGTAAAATGAGGCAAAACTCATTTAACAAATGTCTCCCTTAACAACATTATGTTTCAGGCTTAATTGTGGTCGTAAGTCGAGGATTACCTGTACAGCAACGGTCATAAGTAAGAACCAATTGCCAAGCATCCGCATTTTGACCACGTGATCATGGGGGCGCTGCAGCGGTTGTAAGTGTGAAAAAAAGGTCTTCAGTCACCGTTTTTCAGCGCTGTTGTAATTTTGAATGGCCACTAAGTTGTAAGTCAAGGACTATCTGTTGATAATCAATATTCAGGCTCCCCTGCCCTTGAATATCAAACAGATTTTTTACGTGTCATGTAGGCAGGAAGGATCAGAACTAGGGAGTAAGAATCGAATTCCTGGAGATTTTTTTTTTTTTTTTTTTTGTTCTTTGTCTTTGGACTTTAGACAGGGTGGTTATGAATTTTAAGGGTTCTGTCTCCAGTGCAGCTGGAGGGTACAGGGTTGGACAAAGCTGGAATAGGGATCAGCTTTTCAACATTCAGTCTTGGTACAGTTCAGTTTTGAAACTAAATCTTCATTCTTTCCTATAGAATAGAACGTCGGAGTCATAGGAGTGGGATGGGATGGTTTGGGATTGGGACAGGACAGGACAGGACAGGACAGGACAGGACAGGACAGGACTGGAATGGAATGGAATGGAATGGAATGGAATGGAATGGAATGGAATTGAATAGAATGAAGAGTGGAATGGAGTGTGGAGAGCAGAGTGGAGAATGGAATGGAATAGAACGGAACAGAACAGAGTGGAGTGGAGTGGAGTGGAGTGGAGTGGAATGGAATGGAATGGAATGGAATGGAATGGAATAGAATAGAATAGAATAGAATAGAATAGAATAGAATAGAATAGAATAGAATAGAATAGAATAGAATAGAATGTGTAGTGTAGTGGAATTGGAATGGAACAGAACAGAACAGAACAGAAAAGAACAGAATACAGAGTGTAGCGTAGTGGAATGGAATGGAATGGAATGGAATGGAATGGAATGGAATACTTTGCCAAAGTGTGCTTAGACTACCATTTCTGAGAGATGGCTGTTCAGTCTCTGTTGAATCTGCCCGTCTCAAATCAGGCCGTGTGGAGAAAGGCTCCCCAACCCACCTTGGAATCATTGCTTCTTATTCTAATCTAAGCAGTTCCCTGCGAATCACAGAATCCCAGGCCTCTGCGGTCTGTCCTGTGTTTCCCCAGTCATTCATACAAGTAAGGTAGTCCTCGACTTACGACCACAATGGAGCCCCAACTTTCCATGGCTAAACAAGACCAATGTCCATTTTGCCCTATTTTATGACCTTTCTTGCCCCAGTTATGAAGCGAATCACTGCAGTCGTTAGGTGGGTAACACGCTTGTGAAATGAATTTAACGTCTTCATTGACTTTGCATATCAGAAGGTCACAAAAGGGAATCACGTGACTCCTGGGACACTGCAACCGTCATAAAGATGAATCGGTTGCCAAGCGTCTGAATTTGGATCACATGACCCTGGAGATGCTGCAACGGTCATAAGTGTGAAAAACAGTCCTAAGTCATTTTTTTCAATGCCATTGTAACTTTGAACGGTCACTAAACGAACTGTTGAACGTCGAGGACTGCCTGTACTGCTCAGTTTATAACAGGTCAAAGTTAGCAACTGTTACCATGAATCCCTCAAAAGGTACTTACAACGCACTTCTGAAGTGTGATTGTGATTTGCGATGTTTTTTGCCAAAAGCCAGCATTTACGTCCCGGTTTTTGGCAGAAAAACACCCTCCACCTCCTTTTTTTTCCTCCTTCCTTCCTTCCTTCCTCCTGCCTTCCCACCCTCCCTCCCTCCCTTCCTTTCGTTCTTTCCTTTCTTTCCTTCCTTTCTTCCTTCCTTTCTCCCTCCCTCCCATCCTTCCTTTCCTTCTTTCAGTCTTTTCATTTCCTCCCTCCCTCCCCTTCATTCTTTCGTTCTTTTCTTCCCTCCCTCCCTCCCTTCCTTCTTTCTTCCCTCCCTCCCTCCTTTCGTTTTTTCAGTATTTTCTTCATATCCTCCCTCCCTTTCGTTCTTTCGTTCTTTTCTTCCCTTCCTTCCTTCCTTCCTCTCTCCCTCCCTCCCTCCTTTCATTCTTTCAGTCTTTTCTTCATTTCCTCCCTCCCTCCCTCCCTTCCTTTCATCCTTTTGATCTTACCTTTCCTTCCTCCCTCCCTCCCTTCCTCCCTCCCATCCGTCCTTTCCTTCTTTCAGTCTTTTCTTCATTTCCTCCTCCCTCCCTTTCGTTCTTTCATTCTTTTCTTCCCTCCCTCCCTCCTTTCATTCTTTCATTCTTTTCTTCATTTCCTCCCTCCCTTTCATTCTTTCGTTCTTTTCTTTCCTTCCTTCCTTCCTTCCTTCCTTCCTTCCTTCCTTCCTTCCTTCCTTCCTTCCTTCTTCCCTTCCTTCCTTTCTGCCTAGCAGATGCATGTTAAATCGTACAAGTTGTCAGTCTCCCGTGTGGTATTGAGTCTTGACATTCAAGCCGTTTGATCAAGCGGCCCTCCCTCTCTCCGCCACGTCTCCAAACAGAGGCCTTTTTGAGCATGGCTGTCACGGAGGAGAACGAGTGCGGCTCCTTAGCGCTCTCTTTGCCGGCGCCGGGGGTGGGAAAGATGGCAGCAAAGAGGGAGATAGTTAATCAATAATCACAAGGTCAGCAGACAGTGTCAGCTTCGGTGGCCCCTGTTAGGAAGCAGAAGCAAAAGGATTTGTAGGGACTTGTAAAGGCTTAAAAACACACAGAGAGACACACACCCCACCAGCTCAGTGTCAGGGAAGAACAAGGACCGTCTCAGCTTCAATAGAAGAGAGTCCTCTACCGGCAGGTTGCAGAAAAGCATCCTTGGAATATAAAGGACACCTTTTCCTTCCAAACATCTGTGATGCTTTTTTTATATACCTTTATCAGAATAGAGCTGGAAGGGACCTTGGAGGTCTTCTAGTCCAACCCCCTGCTCAAGCAGGAGACCCTGTAGCATTTCAGACAGGTGGCTGTCCACTCTCTTCTTACAAACCTCCAGTGATGAAGCACCTACGACTTCTGAAAGGCAAAGTGTTCCACTGGATAATTGTTCTCACTACTAGGAAATTTCTCCTTAATTCCAGCTTGCTTCTCTCCTTGGTTAGTCTCCATCCGTTGTTTCTTGTCGTGCTTTCTGTTGCTTTGGAAAATAAGTTGACCCCCTTCTCTTTGTGGCAGCCCTTCAAATACTGGAACACTGCTATCATGTGCCCCCCCCCAGTCCTTCTTTTCTCTAGACTGGCCGTACCCAAATCCTGCAACCGTTCTTCATGTGTTTTGGTCTCCAGGCCTTTAATCTTCTTCGTTGCTACATCTCTGCACATTTTCCCAAGCCTCAACATCTTTTTTTTTTGTAATATGGTGTAGAGAAAATGCTTTGGCTTTTGTCATCTTTGGGGGATTTTCTGCTCTGGTATTTTGGCACCTCCGTTAAATAAAAGTTTGCATTTGGCAAGGCAGACCAAACAAGGCCTGCATTTTCTTCCTAAAGCAGATGGACAATTATGAGAGAGCTTTTCATAAAGCAGCTATACTAGTCTGGGATTCAGCTGGTTCAGGCCGGTTCAGGCCGGTTCAAGCGAACCGGTAGTTAAAATGCTGGGTGGCCCCACCCCTTGCAGGAGTTCCCACGTGCCCCATTTTGGCTCCCAGGAGGGTGCATGGAGGCCTCCTAGCCCCAAAACATGGGGGTGGGTGGGTGGGTAGTGCACCTGTCTGCAGCCCGTTTTTGCTCCCAGAGGGGTGCAGGAGGCTGAGTGCTGCCTGTCACACCCCTTGGCATGCCCACCATGGCCACGCCCACCCAGCCATTCATTAGGGCAGGGAACCGGTTGTTCTCAATTATTTGAATCCCACCACTGAGCTATACTGTATGTCACTTGGGAAATTCATGCCCATGGTCCTGATGATGGCTTGCTCTGGGTCATATATTGTAAGTCCTCGAGGTGTGCGCTTTTATGCATTATTAACTTTTGAGCGAAGGTGCTCTGAAATAATGTAAGGCTCCAAAATAACTTAAAGCTGCATTTCAAACTATTACTACTACTACTACTACTACTACTACTACTACTACTACTACTACTATTATTATTATTATTATTATTATTATTATTATTATTTATATACTTTATTCATTAAACATGAAACTCAGTCAACTAAACATTCAAAAATGCATCACAAATACCATTGACTGGTGCTAATGGTTGATATAGGTTGCTGCCAGCATCCTAGGTATCAACCAAGTACCTTCTTGAGATGTACGATGTTCCAAGTAGCACTGTTTTTTGCAGTTCCTCCATTGCAGGAAGCTGCAATTTGTTGATTTATCTTATAAAATTCTTGGACATCGTACCAAGTGCCCCGATGACAATGGGTATCACTGTTACATGTTTCATCCATAATCACATAGTTTTGATGGCAAGGTCGCAATATTTCGTGATTTTTTCCTGTTGTTGTTGTTATTTCACACTTACAACCTCCATGGTCACATGATGCAAATTCGGACCCTTGGAAACTCATTCATCTTTATGATGGTTGCCATAGTGTCCAGGTGTCATGTGATCACATTTTTTTTCACCCATCTGACAAAGTCAATGGGGGAGCCAGGCTCTGTTAACAACCGCCTTACTTAACAACGGCAGTGATTCATTTAACAGCTGTGGCAAGAAAAGTTGTAAAACGTGTCAAAACTCACATAATGAAGGTCTCACTTAGCAACAGGAATTTAGGGCTCAAATGCAGTCGTTAGTTGAGAGCTACCTATACTTCTTGTGTTCTGGGAGAAGATGTGTCCTTCCTGGCTAGTGTCCAATACAATAAAATAAACTACGTATTTCATAATTAAATGCCCTACCTCAGTGATGGCTAACCTTTTTGCCATCGCGTGCGAAGAGGGGGGGCGGGGGGTTGCATGTGCACGTGCCCACACCCATAATTCTATGCGCCCACCCCCGTGCATCTGCGCGCAACCCCCCTACTCACCCCGCTCCTGGCACGTGATGGCCCCGTAGGCCCGTTTTTCTTTCTCACCTGGCTCCAGGACCTCTCTAGGAGTCTGGGGAGGGCGAAAACGGCCTTCCCTACCCCCCCCGGAGGTCCTCCGGAGGCCGAAACTTCGAGTCCCACCGGAAGCTGAGCTTGCGTGCCCACTGATATGACTAGGTGGCATGCGTGCCATAGGTTCACCATCACAGCCCTACCTCATTCTTTGCGACGTACTGATTTTACAATGGAAAGTGTTGCTTGAAGCCTCCTGCATAGATCCATGCCACAGTGGGTGTATCTGTTGAACCCCACCATTTGTCGTAAAGGGGCTTTTTCCTGATTATTTAACTGATTAATTAGTTGGTGCAGTTCCTACTCATCTTGTTTGTATCCTAGTATTTAGTATTTAATCAAACCTTCTCATTAAATAGCAATTGTGTATCTCCTGCATACAGAGACACGGAATAACTGCTTCTGTTTGGTGGGATTGTCGAAAGATTGTCGGAGATTTCTAGACACTGTGCATTGTTTCCTAAAAAATAAAAAAAGATACTGACAACAGACTACAGAATAAAGAAGTTGGAAGGGACCTCGGAGGTCTTCTAGTCCAACCTGGAGAGGTTTATTTATTTATTTATTTTTAAATTTGTATACCGCCCTTCTCCCTGAGGACTCAGGGCGGTGAACAACCAAGTAAAAACATAAACTACAAACATTAAAATACAATTAAAAAGATATATATAAATTTGGCCCCATGATTAAAAACAATAACAGATAATTAAAAACATTTTAAAAAGTGTTAGGCCAGCCCGGCTTGCTGGAAAAAGAAGGTTTTAAGGGCACACCAAGATCTTGGATTCTCCTTATCTCTGGGGGCAGCTGATTCCAGAGGGTAGGTGCCCCCACAGAGAAGGCCCTCCCCCTGGGAGTCACCAGCCTACATTGTTTGGCTGATGGCACCCCAAGGAGGCCCTCTCTGTGGGAGCGCACAGGTCGATGGGAGGCCGTCGGTAGCAGCAGGCGGTCTCGAAGATAACTAGGTCCTATGCCATGGAGTGCTTTAAAGGTGATAACCAACACCTTGAAGCGCACCCGGAAGACCACTGGGAGCCAGTGCAGCTCACGCAGGAGAGGTGTTGTATGGGAGCGCCATGCAGCTCCCGTGACTACCCGCACAGCGGCATTCTGGACCAGTTGGAGCCTCCGGGTGCTCTTCAAGGGGAGCCCCATGTAGAGGGAGTTGCAGTAGTCCAGGTGAGAGGTGACGAGGGCATGAGTGACTGTGCACAGGGAATCCTGATCAAGAAAGGGCCGCAACTGGCGAATCAGGCGAACCTGACAGAAGGTCCCTCTGGCTACAGCTGTCAGATGTTCCTCCAAGGACAGCTGCGTATCCAGGAGGACTCCCAGATTGCACACCCTCTCCGCGGGAGCCAAAGACTCGCCCCCGATAGTCAGTGATGGAGTCAACTGACTATATCGGGATGCTGGGAATCACAGCCACTCAGTCTTGGAAGGGTTGAGCTTGAGCCTGTTCCTCCCCATCCAGATCCGCACAGCCTCCAGGCATTGGGACATCACTTCAAGGGCATCGTTGGGGTGGCCTGGGGTGGAGATGTACAGCTGAGTGTCATCAGCGTACTGATGGTACTTCACTCCAAAGCCACGGATGATCTCACCCAGCGGCTTCACATATATGTTGAACAGAAGGGACGAGAGGACCGACCCCGAGGCATTCCACATATAAGAAGCCTCAAGGTCGACCTCTGCCCCCTTGCCAACACAAACTGCGACTGGTCTGAGAGAAAGGAGGAGAACCACCGTAACACGGTGCCCCCCCATCCCCAACTCTTCCAACCGGTGCAGCATGATACCATGGTCGATGGTATCAAAAGCCGCTGAGAGGTCTAACAGGGCCAGAACAGAGGAACAACCCCTGTCCCGAGCCCTCCAGAGATCATCTACCAACGCGACCAATGCCGTTTCCGTGCTGTGCCTGGGCCTGAAACCCGACTGGAACGGATCTAGATAAGACGTTTCCTCCAGGTGCTGCGGAAACTGTCGTGCGACCACATTCTCGACAACCTTCGCCACAAAGCGAAGGTTGGAGACAGGACGATAGTTGGCTAATACTGCCGGGTCCAGGGAGGGCTTCTTGAGGAGAGGCGAGGGGCCCCCTGAACATTTTGCTCACTCTTACTCTTTAAAACACAATTGCATATGATATACTTTTAATCCCTCTGGGCTGGAGACCCGTATAAACCCCAGGAAGCAAATGAGGAAATATTTTTTTAAAAAAAATATTATTATTTTTTAGACAAACAAACATTTAATAGATCAGTCATTCCTTCCATGTGACATCTCGGTGTTGTCTCCAAAACTTCTTTTTATTGTTTTTTCTATCTTCATTCTTGCCAAGTCCATTACAACAATTCTTACTAACACAATATTCTAACTGTAGCATTTTTATACATAACTATTAATTTACTTATTTGTATCTCTTTTCTAACCAATGGTAAAATTGATTCCATATCTTAAATTATTTTGAATCCTCTCTTTCTTTAATCATCAAAGTTAATCTATTCATTTCTGCAGGATCTAATTTTTTTTTAATTACTTCTCCTTCCAAAGGTATTTTCTCTGCTTTCCAATTTTGTGTATAAACAATCCTTGCAGCTGTTATTACATGTATAATCAAATAGATATTTTCTTTACTAATTTTCTCTGGGAGGATACCCAGTAGGAACAGCTCTGGTTTTAAATCAATATGTTGTATCATTTCTTCCAGCCATATCTTAATTTTATTCCAATAGTTTTTAGCTTCTGAGCATGTCCACCACATATGATAATATGAACCTGGTAACTGGTGACATTTCCAACATTTAGATGATTTATCTTTAAACATTTTTGCCAGTTTTTCAGGGGGCATATGCCATCTGTAAAGCATTTTATATTGATTTTCCTTATATGCAGTGAACACTGTTAGTTTATAATTCCTTTCCATAATTAATTTAATTGTTATTATTTAACCGGGGATGAGTGTTTACGTGGTTACCATCTTTTGTTCTGGATTGTGAACTGCCAAAAGGTCTGGTTTAATTACAGCAGCGTACGAATCGAATGAATGAATGAGTACGATGAAAATGAACCTGACCACGTTTTCGATACCGTAAATGAAATATTAAATCTAAGCAAGGAAGGGAAAGAGGAAGACATGATATTGAACAAGTAATGGGTTCCAACAAGCCGTAACATTTCTCTTGATAGAATATCTTCCTTTCTCTTAGCTTCACATCACAGATAGCATTCACTTACTTTCCCTACCGGTTCGCAAATGTGAGCATGCACATGGCCTTCCATGCATGCGCGTTGCTCACTCGTGTGCCTTCCGTGCATGCACCCGGCCTCAAAAATGTGCCTAAATAGGACAGCATAGAGCCGGGGCGGGTGGGCAGGCCCACCCATGATTTCCACTACCGGTTCGCATGAACCGGCCCGAACCGGCTGAATACCACCTCAGCTTCACATCCCAGAAGAAAGAAAGACATTCCAGAGGCCAGGATTTACAATGCTCGTATACCCACACAAAACACAGCACCTTTCTCGGGTTTGCCAGAAATACCACCAACAAGCAGATACATCCATAGGATTGTTCATTGTCAGTCTTCTGAAATGCAACCCCCGGATATCCCACTGTCTCTAATAGTGGCTTATTAATTTGTTTATTACATTTATACGGTGCCTTTCCTTTGGGGAGGCCAGGCAGGCAGTTGCAGAGTGCCCTTTTCTTTTTCCTCCTCCTAACGACAGCTCAGATAATAACTGTAGTTAAGGTCACCCCCGGGGGTATTCTGAACTCAGCATTTAAAATTAGTTTTCAGCCAGGATGCACGGTTCTCCCAGGGTGCTAATTTTGCCCTTTGAAATCTTCAGTCTTTTTCTCCCCTTCCACCTTATCCTCACAGGAGTTTGCGTTTAGCGTGTGGAGCCGAAATAGAGGATTTTAGAATGTGGTTTGAGAGCTGTCTCAGTTACCTTTGCCCTCTGCGCAGTATTTTCTCTACCAAAAAGGCTCCCGAGCATCGGAGCATGTTGGGAATCCTTCCCGGGCTTGAGAAATTGATCATAATGTATGGAGGTCTTCTGCTTTTACCTTTTTGAATTCAGCATGCACACCTCTGCACCAGCGGTGGGTTTTACATATTCTTATCACTGGTTCGCCGCACGCATGCGTGCCTTTCGCACATGCTCCCAGCCTTCCATGTCTGCACTTTGCTTGCGCACATACCTTCTGCGCATGTGCCCAGCCTCAAAAACATGGCTAAATAGGACGTCATTACATCCGGGCTAATGGGTGGGTTACCGGTTCTCCCGAACCGGTCTAAACCACCTGAATACCACCTCTTTTGTGTGTGCTGTTCGGTTGTTTGGGGCATTGTTTACTTCTTGATTGTTGGTCTAGCTCAGGGGTCAGCAACCTGCAGCTCTGGAGCCCTATGCTGTGGCTCCCTGTCACTCAAAATATCCATCACAACCGCTAATGTGCAACACCCACCAACACGCGATTTATTGAGCTTTTCAACCCCCAGTAGGCCAACCATGGATAAATCCAAGAAAAGAAAAGTTTCAGAAGAAAACAGAATGTTTAATTCAACTACATATGCTAGTTTTGTGGCCGCTCAAGAAATAGTCAGGGATGGGAAGGGTTTTGTGGCTCCCAGTGTTTTCTTTTCTGTGGGAAATGGGCCCAAATGGCTCTTTGAGTGTTTAAGGTTGCAGACCCCTGGTCTAGCTAGTAGTAAGCTTGGTGTGAATAGCTGGTGAGGAGGTGTTTTGGTCTTTATGTTTTTCCCTTTTTGGCTCTTTGAGTTTCTCTTCTGAACGGTATGCAGATGTTGTTTATGTCCCTGTGTCCGTTGATGGCTGATCTGTCTTAAAAACCGGGTTTCTGTGAATTCTCTAGCATTCTTGAAGCTTGAGAAAAAAGCTTTAGACTACAACTACAGTTAAGAATGGCTCACCTGTACTGAGGAACGATTCCGAAATTAATAATTAAATAAAGCACCTTTTTTTTTTGTTTGTTTCACAAAGCATCACAATCCACAGACAGCCTGGCTTTATTAAACCCACTTGTGTCTGAAACGGGGAATGAGGAGGAGGGCTGGCTACGTGCGAGGCCCCTCATCGCCAGAGCGAAATTCCTTTCTCTGCAATCTAATCCGTCAGGAGCCATGGAGGAAGCGCTATCAGAGAGGCCTCCAGACAGCCTTGGCGGGGAGGGGGGGATGGTGTGTGTGTATGTGTGTGTGCGTTTATGTTTCTGCATGTGCAGGACTCATTGCCCGGCAGCATGGGTCCTTCTCAGACCTCCTCCATCCAGTGAATTATAAATGAGGCTCCAGCCTATCGGAGGAAAAAGGTTAATTTGAACAGAGCTGATGATGTTTGGTAGCTTAGGGAAAGTTGCGCTCAGTTGCAGGGTGTGTGTTTTCCAAGCGCGTAGCATCCCAGCTGAACCTTTGAGGCTCTCCAGAGAATTATGTAGGAAAAAGAGCTTTTTACTGGTAAGATAATAAAAATCTAAAGACTCTAGAAAGAGCGCAGAGAAGAGCAACAAAGATGATTAGGGGACTGGAGGCTAAAACATATGAAAAACGGTTGCAGGAACTGGGTACGTCTAGTTTAATGAAAAGAAGGACCAGGGGAGACATGATAGCAGTCTTCCAATATCTCAGGGGCTGCCACAAAGAAGAGGGAGTCAGCCTATTCTCCAAAGCACCTGAGGGCAGGACAAGAAGCAATGGGTGGAAACTAATCAAGGAGAGAAGCAACTTAGAACTAAGGAGAAATTTCCTGACAGTTAGAACAATTAATCAGTGGAACAATTGCCTCCAGAAGTTGTGAATGCTCCAACACTGGAAGTTTTTAAGAAGAGATTGGATAACCATTTGTCTGAAGTGGTGTAGGGTTTCCTGCCTAGGCAGGAGGTTGGACTAGAAGACCTCCAAGGTCCCTTCCAACTCTGTTTATTCTATTCTATTCTATTCTATTCTATTCTATTCTATTCTATTCTATTCTACTCTACTCTACTCTACTCTACTCTACTCTACTCTACTCTACTCTACTCTACTCTACTCTACTCTATTCTATTCTATTCTATTCTATTCTATTCTATTCTATTCACAAAGCTGTTAACATTGTGCTTAGGAGCTCAACCATCCACGGTTCAAAAGCAGCTTTCTATACTTCCCTCTTTCTAGGGTGGCTCGTTTTATTTTCTTTATTTTCTTATTTCATATCTTGCCTTTCTTATTTTTTAATAAGTAGCTCAAGGGGGGCAAATACACAAAATATTCATCCCTCCTCATACGTTTCCCCACAACAACCCTGTGAGGTGGTTTGGGTTGAGAGAGAGAGGGAACTGGCCCGAAGTCACCCAGCTGGCTTTCATGGTTAAGGTGGGATTAGAACTCCCTGTCTCCTGGTCAGGCGCAGTTGTTAAGCGAATCAAACTTCCCCCATTGACTTTACTTATTGAAAGCTGGCTAGGAAAGTTGCAATCACATGCACCTGTTTAACCTCAATGTCTGTGTTAGATGAACGTTGATTTAAGCTTAGTTCAGGTAGAATTAAAATTATCTTTGTGGGCCTAAGAAAACACATATTGCTTCAATGGGATTTCACGATGTATAACAACTATACATCGTACATGGGTTTCATCATATTAAATGTTTTGCTCCGAGTTTCATCCTATAAAAAGTCTTTTTGTCACCAACCTAGTAAAAGAACACGTTTTAGGTTAGGGAAGAAATAAGGACAAAGAAAAATGTTTTAGAGTGAAATGGAGAAAGATTGTAGTTATATAACGACCGGAAGATTTAGGCTCAAACTGGGAAAAGACACTCTTCCCAAAATATATAAAATATACTTAATATAACTAGCTGCTCCTATATCCTTATTGCTCTGGTGACTTACGAAATAGATAAAAGGGACAAAAAATTTTCCCATTAAAAAAGCGGTAACATTCAAGAGTTTAATCACAATTAGACTTTTGCAGAATTGTAACTTACTTGTCCATTAGTGATTAATTTTGTTTTTTTTTTTGTTTTTTTTGTTTTTATTTTCGTATCTTACAGCTTGAGGGATTTTAATGGCTTTCAGGTAGAACTGAAGTGGAGACAATCGCAATGAATTCTATGGACAGACACATACAGCAAACTAATGACCGACTGCAGTGCATAAAACAGGTAAATTAAAGATATCTCGTTGGGGGTGGGCGGTGGGAATTGGAGTTCCCAAACAGTTACAGCAAAATGTGTCATAAGGAGTTTGTGTCAAATCCCTTATTGTGATGGTAGTTGTCAGATACATTTCTACTTCTTCTTGGTCGTTAGGTTTTTGTTAGGTTTCTTGGAAAGCTGCCTCCAACCTAAAACAGTGTTTGCAAACAAGATTTTCACTCTGTTTTGTTTAGCAAGATTTACTGAGATGAAAAAAAAAAAAAAAAAAACCAAACGAATGGGGTCACAATTTGACAATTTCCTATTTAGCACCAATGCACATTTTAAAGTTGAAGTTTCATGATTTCTTTCGTTTATTTTGACAAATTGGCTCAGTGGCTAAGACGCTGAGCTTGTCGATCGAAAGGTCGGCAGTTCAGCGGTTCGAATCCCTAGTGCCGTGTAACGGGGTGAGCTCCCGTTACTTGTCCCAGCTTCTGCCAACCTAGCAGTTCGAAAGCACATAAAAAATGCAAATAGAAAAACAGGGACCACCTTTGGTGGGAAGGTAACAGCGTTCCGTGCGCCTTTGGCATTGAGTCATGCCGGCCACATGACCATGGAGACGTCTTCGGACAGCGCTGGCTCTTCAGCTTTGAAACAGAGATGAGCACTGCCTCCCAGAGTCGGGAATGACTAGCACATATGTGTGAGGGAAACCTTTACCTTTACCTTGGGCTCTTTAAAATGGATAGAAAAAGATCTAGATTTATTGAGAAGAGTGTCTTTTGCTTCCAAGAATTGCAACAACTGAATATTTCCCATTTAAATCCAATTTCTCCACAATACATTAGGACACAGGGTTGTTTTTTTGTTTTTTTTTTTAGTTTCTTTTTAATTACCTTCTTAAAATTCCTGGGTTTTTTTTAATAATATCAAGAGAAACAGGCAGCTGGCTGTTTATGTAATAGTCTCCTGTATTTAGAGCAGTCTGGGAATCAATCCTTACATCCTTTCAAATCTAAATCTGATTTCGTTGTGTTCTCAATCGCTTCATTAAGCTGTCATCCAAAGGGAAATCTAAGATTTGTGGAGTGCTCTCTGAGCTTGGTTGTTTTCTTGCAGACGTTTCAATACCCAGCTAGGTAACATCATCAGAGAGCAGTGAGACTCCACACTTCACACCCTGAGCTACAAATATTTCCTTTTGTTGAAATTTGACATGTCCATGTAAGCTTCCCGTGTGTGCGCATCCAACCCCCATCCACGTTTTTCATGCTTGGCCTATAAGGACATTATAAAAGTAGAAATAGTCATCACATCCCTGGTCCTGATGGGTCTCTCCATGCTGATATTGCACAGAGGACATCAACGTCTTCTATACATCTGTGCTGAAGATGTAGATGTCTGCTGGAGCCACACAATCTGTAACGAATTTAGTGGAGACAATCAAGAAAGTGTGCAGTTCCCCTTTCAAAGTGCCTGAATAAGGCTAATGAAATGGGGACTAGGAACTGTGTAAATCAAATATTTATTTCCTTCCTTCCTTCCTCATTCCATCCTCCCTCCCTCCCCATTCTCCTTTTTCCTTCCTTCCTTCCTTCCTTCCTTCCTTCCTTCCTTCCTTCCTTCCTTCCATCCTTCCCTCTATCCATCATCCATCCTCCCTCCTTCCCTCCCTCCGTCCCTATGCTTCTTTCTCATTCCTTCCTTCCTTCCCTCCCTCCCTCCCCATACTTCTTTCTCCTTTCTTCCTCCCTCCCTCCCTTCCTTTCATCCTCCCTCCTTCCCACCCTCCCTCCCTCCCCTTACTTTTTTCTCCTTCCTACCTTCTTCCCTCTCTCCTTCTCTCCCCATACTTCTTTCTCCTTCCTTCCTCCCTCCCTCCCTTCCATCCCTCCTCCCTACCTTCCTCCCTCCCTCCTTCCTTCTCTCCCCATACTTCTTTCTCCTCCCTTCCTTCCTTCCTTCCTTCCTTCCATCCTCCCTCGTTCCCTCCCTCCCCAAACTCCTTTCTCCTTCATTCCTTCCATCCACCCTCCCTCCCCATTCTTCTTTCTCCTTCCTTTTCCTTCCTTCCTTCCTTCCATCCATCCATCCATCTATCCATCCTCCCTCGGTCCCTATGCTTCTTTCTCATTCCTTCCTTCCTTCCCTCCCTCCCTCCCCATACTTCTTTCTCCTTTCTTCCTCTCTCCTTCTTTCCTTTCATCCTCCCTCCTTCCCACCCTCCCACCCTCTCCTTACTTCTTTCTCCTTCCTCCTTCCTACCTTCCTACCTTCTTCCCTCTCTCCTTCTCTCTCCATACTTCTTTCTCCTTCCTTCCTCCCTCCCTCCCTTCCTTTCATCCCTCCTCCCTCCCTCCCTCCCTCCTTCTCTCCCCATACTTCTTTCTCCTCCCTTCCTTCCTCCCTTCCTTCTTTCCTTCCTTCCATCCTCCCTCATTCCCTCCCTCCCCATTCTTCTTTCTCCTTTCTTTTCCTTCCTTCCTTCCTTCCTTCCTTCCTTCCTTCCTTCCTTCCTTCCTTCCTTCCTTCCTTCCACGCCCCCACTAAATCTCCTAACTGGTTCAGTAATGTTCATAACTCAACATTCACACAATTCTACTGTACCTACAATTTGAGTTTTTATAACTGGGATTCCCTCTCTAAAAGTTGTTGATTCCTCTGCAAATTGACTCTCTTCCCGAGTCTTCGTAAATGTTTAGCCCACGTGGAAGTTCGATCCTACTTGTTTTCGTGCTTCTCTACTCTAAATTGCTCTTCTCAAACACCTGGAAAGGTGTTTGAAAAGAGCAAAAAGTCTGGTTCACAGATATTGCAATACCAGCCGATGCAGGAATTGAAGAGAAACAGCTAGAAAAAAATAAAATATTGTGACTTGCAAACTGAAGTTGAACGATTGTGGAAGAAGAAACCAATGGTTGTACCAAGAGTAATAGGAGCCCTTGGAGCAATATTCAAAGGGCATCTTAGATACATGGACATTTTGAACTTATCAGATCTTAATATTCTGACTTTGCACCAAAAAAAAAAAAAAAACCCACCTTACTCGGAACTGCCTATGTACTCAGACGTTACCTTAACAGCTATTAGGCAGTGGTGGGATTCAGCCGGTTCAGGCTAACCGGTAGTTAAATTGCTGGCTGCATATGTAGAACCTTTTTTTTAGGCAAGAAAAACAAAATGCACAGGTACAGTATATGTGGAGGCACAGAAGGAGGAGGAGAGATGGGGAGAGGGCTCATAATTCTTCTGGGTTCGGAATGCTGCACATTTTGTAGACTGGCTGGCAACAGTTAGTATTTCAAGGAGACAGACAGCCTTAACTCCTGCCCTACAGAAGGATATAAATAGTAATCTACTCTGCTCGGAGTATCAAGTTCCAGCAATAGGTCAAGGGAAGTTTCTCTGTTTTTAACCCAGACATCACCCATCCCTTGTTGAAATGGATTCACAACACCTTTGAAAAACCACAATGCATTTCCCTTCTCTCCCTGAAAAGTGATGCAGGTAGACCTCGGCTTACGACCGCAATTGAGACCAGCAATTTCTGTGGTTAAGCGAGTTTTGCTCCATTTTACAATTTTTCTGGCCACAGTGGTTAGGTGAATGACTGCACCGGATAAATTAGTGGCATAATTGTTAAGTGAATCCGGCTTGCCGATGGACTTTGCTAGTCAGAACAGGGATGGTATTCACTTACCTGCGCTACTGGTTCGCAAATGTGAGTGCATGTGCCATCTCCACTCATGGGCAGGCCCTTCTGCGCATGCGCTGAGTATTAAAAATGGGACATGATTGTTGTGGTCCACCAGCAGTCTGCGGAGCTGGCAGTGGAGTCGGACAGCGATGAGGGTGAGGAAGAACATGGGCCAGTCCTGGAGGCTGGGGAAGGCCCCGATGAGGGCTCTGTGTCGGAGGCAGAGATGGGGCCAGGGCCATCGGGAAGTGATGTGCAGACTTCGGAGCCTCCAGAGGCTGATAGCAGAGAAGCAGAGGAACAGGAAGAGCCTATTCCTAGTGCACGTATGAGAAGAGCTGCCAGAAGGCAGGAGCAGATAAAGCAGAGAGGACGACTCGGGAGTAGGGCCAAGATATTATTGGCCCCTCCCATAAAGCTTAAAAGACCAGCAATGGCTCTTGGCCTCTTTGCCGGAAAACAACGTTGAGAAAATTGCTTCTTGTTTCACTGTATTCATTTCTTGTCGGCGTCTTCTGCTTCTGAACTTTTGCCAAGAAAAGCCTTTGGCAGTTTGCCTAATTATCCCAAGGTCGGTGACAAACTGAGGAATGGTGTTTTGAAGAATTTGCTTTAATTTAGTTTGAACTACGCTGAGAATGAGTTAATTCTCCGCTTTTCTAATAAAGTCTGTTTGTTTTCGAACTGTTTGTATTTAATACTAACTACTTGGGCCTGGGTCACAACAGTGATGACGTCCAGGCAAGTGTGCAGAGCCTCCCGCAGCCGCTGCTATCGGTTCGCCGGATCCGGATACAACCGGCTGAATACCACCACTCAGAAGGTCAGAAGGTTGCAAAAGGGGGATCCGGTGACCTTGGAACGATGCAATAGTCATACGTATGAATGAGTTGTCAACCATCTGAAATTTTGATCAGTGACTGTGGGGGCTGCTGCAACGGTCGTAAGTGTGAAAAATGGTCCTCAGCTCACTGTTTTTCCAGCGCTGTTGTAACTTTAAATGGTCACTAAATGAACTGTTGTAAGTTGAGGGCCACCTGCATCTAAAATCCAAATGATTTTAGGTGCTGAGATGTTCATACTAGAAAAATGGAAAAGTAGAAAGATGACAGTATTTCATTTTAGATTTTATTTTATGGACAATGAAAGTCCATAGGGAAGCCAGATTCACTTGACAACCCTGTTACTCAGTTAACAACAGCAGTGATTTGCTTCCCAACATTGGCAAGAAAGGTCGTAAAACGGAGAAAAACTCACTTCACAAATGTCTCGTTTAGCATCAAAAATGTTGGGCTCCATTGAGGTCAGTGGTGGGTTGTCCCTGGTTCAGACCGGTTCGTAAGAACTGGTAGTAAAACCGGCGGGAGGCTCTGCCCACTGACCCAGACATCATCATAGATGATCTGCACATCTGCAGAAGCTTCTGCGCGAGCAAAGTGAGTGCACATGCGCAGGCGCGATGCGAACCAGTAGTAAAGGTAAGTAGAACCCACCCCTGATTGAGGTCATAAGTTGAGGACCAGTTGTAAATGAAAGAGGTGAGCAGTTCATTTTATTTATTTTATGGGTTAAATTTATTTGCTGCCTAACTCACCAGAGCAACTCCAAAAAAAGTAACTGAAAGGAGTTTAAACAGAAATAAAACAATAGAACAGGAAATTAAACAACGACAAAGGAACACAATCAGAAAATACATTGATATGATAGCCAAAAAAGTTTTTCTCAACAACAACAACTCTGTGAACTGTACTAGGCTGACCGACTGGTCCAAAGTCACCCATTTATTTAAAAAGTCACCAATTTACTAAGCTATGAAGAAATGGTCTTGCTACTAAAGTCTGGTAAATTAACCATGGGTAAACCAGATTCATCTAACAATCATGTTACTACAGTAGTGGCCAAAATTGTGGAAACCTTTTGGGAAAAGTGTATTTTTGAGCTTTGATGGCTAATAACACCACTTTTTTTTTTTTTGGGGAGTTTCAAAATAATCCTATTCCACTGCTGGAATGGCCTGGGAATATCCCAGACCTTAACCCAATTGAAAATCTATGGAGCCAACTAAAGAAACTTGTTAGTGAGAAGCGACCCAGCAATAAAACCCAGTTAATAGAAGCCATCATTCCATCTTGGTTTCACATGATAACAGCTGCAGAACTCAAAGACTTGGTTCACTCCATGGGAAGACATTGTAAGGCTGTAATTCATGCTAAAGGTTACCCAACTAAGGATTAACTGACATGGGGATAATTTTTGACTATCTCGTTTTTTCTACATTTTTCACTTTTCTTCTTTATACTGTCACTGCTATTCTAATAGCAAATCCTTCATAAAAGTTATTGCATTACATTCTTGATTAAATTATCTTTCCATTGATATATAATTTTATGGTACTACTCCAAAAAAAAAAAGTGGTGTTATTAGCTAGTTTTAGAAAATCCACTTTTCCCAAAAGGTTTCCACAATTTTGGCCACTACTTATAAACAGCTGTCATTCACTTAGCCACTGTAGGTTTGCTTCCCCAGTGGAAGAAGATGCACCGAGGTTGCAAAATTTTAGTTCTTGTTGTGTGTGGACAGAAGAGACCATGTCGTATGGTCTTATTCTCAATCATCATAGATCATAGATTAACAGACTTGGAAGGGACCTTGTAGGTCATCTAGTCCAACCCCCTACCCAAGCAGGAGACCCTACACCATCCCCGACAAATGGCAGTCCAACTCCCCTTGAAAGCCTCCAGTGATGAAACTCCCACAACTTCTGAACATCAACGTCATGGCTGTCCCAAAGATGCTTTTCCCAACAGACAACTTTCTTATTTATTTATTGTTCCTTTGAAAATATTTTGCTTCTCCTCCTGGAAGCTTGGAGCCTGGATAGCTCAACAGACAGAGCACTGTTATTAACATCAAGCTGTCTGCAATTACTGCAAGTTCAAATCTCACCAGGCTCAAGGTTGACTCAGCCTTTCAAAAGTAGGTGAAATGAGGACCCAGTTTGTGGGGGCAATAAGCTGACTTTGTATAAATATACAAAAGGATGAAGGCTATTGCTTAACGCACTATAAGCCGCCCTGAGTCTCTGGAGAAGGGCGGCATATAAATCAAATAAAAAAAAAAAAAGCTTCTTCGGTTCAAGAGACAATATTGATGAAGGGGTGGTTGGTGCACGGCATTTTCTGACCTTCCTTGAGGCATTCTTGAGAGGGGAAAGGAAGCTATCTATCTCCCAGGATAGATTTTTATATTTATGTTGTTAATTAATGTTAAAAAAGCGCTCATTTTGTTTATGACATCAAAAGATCTCAGCCTGGCCTTGACAGATTGAAGTGGTTCCTTGGGAATCCCTGCCTTTAATCCAGGGGTGTTAGGCCAGGGGTGTCAAAACAAGGGTGAAATGCTCCCTGTTTGGACTGGATCGGGCGATCCAATAGCAATTCCGGCAGGTGGTTCGGAGAACTGGTAGCGATGACAGTGCAAGGCTCCGCTCACCCACTCGGGTGTCATTACTTCTTGCTTTTAAAAGGTAATAGGTTGTAAAAAAAAATATTTTAAAAGTAAAAAAAAAGGCTCTGACGATCGCGCGGCACAGCTGTGATCATCAGAGCCTTTTTTTTTTACTTTTTAAAAGCATTTTTTTACAACTTATTCACCCAAGTAGGTTGTAAAAAAATGCTTTAAAAAAGTTTTTTTAAAAGTTGGCCACACCCACCCAGTCACATTAACCCCCCCACACACCAAGCCATGCCCACAGAACCGGTAGTAACAAATTTTACATTTCACCACTGTGCCAAACTCAATTTCATTGAGGGCTGCATCAGGGCTGTGTTTGACCTCGGGGGGGCTGGCTGGGTGTGGCCGGCTGGGTGGGTGTGGTCAACCAGGTGGGCGTGGCCAGTTTGATGTCATCCCCAAACTGCTCGCCTGATTTTTCCTCTTCGCATTAGGTAGACCGGTCCAAAGCTTAACGCATTGTAAGCCGCCCTGAGTCTCCGGAGAAGGGCGGCATATAAATCAAATAAAAAAAAAAAGCCACTCTGGCCCAATCTTTCCTCTTCACATTGGGTAGACCAGGATGGCCCCTGCGGGCTGGATCTGATCACATTGCGTGCCGCATCCGGCCCGCAGCCTTGAGTTTGACACCCCTGCATTAGACCAACAATTGTGGTTATCCCAAGACACCATGTGGATTGAGGATGATCCAGCTAAACCCATGATTGTTGATGCCTTTAAGTTGTCTTCAAGGCTTCAAACAATTTGCTGGTTTTGTGTAAGGGGAGGGGGGAAGGAAGAAATTGGGTGATGTGTGGATTTCACGCTTGCAAAAGAGACTGAAGATGCTAAAACCTGATTTAATCTCATGAATGATTGAAGAAGCTCAAAGGAGCTCCAGGAATGGGTTCCGAGGCTGAATATTCTTGGATCGCTTCATTTCTTCGATATGTGCTTATTAGCTGCCCTTAGACAAGATTTTGGAAAGTTAGTGCTCTCTACAATAAGGCCGCCTAATGGAGGTAGTCCTTGACTTACAAATGTTCATTTAGTGACTGTTCAAAGTTACAATGAGCCCAGGTGGCGCAGTGGTTAGAGTGCAGCACTGCAGGCTACTTCTGCTGACTGCCGGCTGCCTGCAATTTGGCAGTTCGAATCTCACCAGGCTCAAGGTTGACTCAGCCTTCCATCCTTCCGAGGTCGGTAAAATGAGGACCCAAATTGTTGGGGGCAATATGCTGACTTTGTAAACTGCTTAGAGGGGGCTGTGAAGCGGTATATGTCTAAGTGCTATTCCTTCCGAGGGAGGGAGGGAGGGAAGGAAGGAAGGAAGGAAGGAAGGAAGGAAGGAAGGAAGGAAGGAAGGAAGGAAGGAAGGAAGAGAGAGGGAGAAATGGAGGGAAGGAAAATGGAGAAAAGAGGAAGGAAGGAAGGAAGGAAGGAAGGAAGGAAGGAAGGAAGGAAGGAAGGAAGGAATCTGTGGTGGCACAGTGGCTAGAGTGCATTATTGCAGGCTAACTCTGCCCACAGCCAGGAAGTTCGATCCTGAGTGGCTCAAGGTTGACTCAGCCTTCCATCCTTCCGAGGTGGGTAAAATGAGGACCCAGATTGTTGAGGGCAAGAGGCTGACTCTATAAAACCACTTGGGGGGGGGGTGTAAAGCACTGTCAAGCAGTATATAAGTCTAAGTGCTATTGCTACAACAGCACTGAAGAAGGTGACTTATGCCCATTTTGCACACTTATGACCTTTGCAGAATCCCCACGGTCACATGATCAACTTTGAACGCTTGGCAACTGGTTCATATTTATGATGGTTGCAGTGTCCCTTTTGTGACCTTCTGACAAAGCAAGACAACAGGGAAGCCAGGTTCCCTTAACAATGGCGTTACTAACTTATCCACTGCAGTGATTCACTTAACAACGGTGGCAAGAAAAGTCGCAAAAGGGAGCAAAACTCACTTAGCAGGTTTCTCACTTAGCAACACAAATTCCGGGCTCCATAATGGTCTTACCTGTATGCAGCTTTAAGCGTTATTCCGTTTGCACTTGGAGTATATTGAAAACTCTTTATGTTCTTAATTTTGTGTGTATGTGTATGTGTGTGTGTGTGTGTGTGTGAGTGTGTGAGAGAGAGAGGTAGATGTAGAGAGTTAGATGCAGAGATAGACATAGAGAGAGAGCTGATAGAGCTGAGATTGAGATAGAGATACAGAGAGAGAGAGATGAGGTAGATGTAGAGTTAGATGCAGAGATAGACATAGAGCTGACAGAGTGAGATAGAGATACAGAGAGAGAGAGATACAGATGAGAGAGAGAGAGAAGTAGGGAGAGAGGTAGATGTAGAGAGTTAGATGCAGAGATAGACATAGAGAGAGCTGATAGAGCTGAGATAGAAAGATACAGAGAGAGAGAGACATGAAAAAGAGAGAAGTAGAGAGAGAGGTAGATGTAGAGAGTTAGATGCAGTGATAGAGAGAGAGAGTGATATATATATAGAGAGAGGGGGGGAGGCATAAATTATGCACAGAGATGCATGGGCTGAATGCAGCTTCCAAACAAGGCACCTGACTCTGGAAACGATACGGCTGCTTTAATGGGTTACAAAAGTGGGCCTTTGCATGCACCTCTTTCAAATGATTTGCACGGAGTGTATATACATGTATGTGTTTGTGTATAGTACGGAAGGAAAGAAAGTACGTGTCTGTGTGTGTGTGTGTGTGTGTGTATGTGTGTGCATCTTGCACAGTCATTGGAATCTCCTTCCTTTCTTTGCTCCTCTCCTCCTCCCTCCCTCCTCCCTTCCCTCCTTCTTTCCCTCTGTCCTTAGCAGTATGATAATATTTCCCCATTTCAGACATATGCATGCATTGCACGATTCTCATCCGTGAAGCCAACAGCCGCCACAACAACCCAGAATGACCTCAAAAGTAGCAACCCGAGCCATGACATCTCTATGCATTTATGCATCGGAATTCTGATGCCTGCTGCAAATATGTAGGTCAGAGCATTTGTGTGCAGATGTCGTGACACACACAGTCTTTTAATGATTTAAATGCCTTTCCCCCATCCCCAGATGCCACCGGGTGATACACTGCCTCAGTCCTTTCCCAGGGAATTATTTTTTTTAAAAAAACAAGTGCTTTCTGGCCAAGCAGTTCCAAAGAAAGACCAAAAAAGACGTCTTGGATTCTAGGAAGCCTTTCATTGCCCACAGCATTGCCGAGCAATTTTGAGCCAATGCAAAAGCTCGAAATGATACGAAATTCTAGCAATAGTCTTCACTTCCTCCACCTCCCTTCTCCAGCATCTGTTCTCTGTCAGGTATGGACAATTTACAACTTTGGGTCACTTCTTCCCTCCCATCCTACCGTGTTTCCCCAAAAATAAGACCTGGCCTGATTTTCTTTTGACCCCTGAAAAAACAGCTAGGGCTTCTTTTTTTGGGGGGGGGTTTCTAATTACTGACTCACCTCATGGCAACGGCACTGACAGCCCTGCCCAGCAGGAACCTGCTGCCGGCCCACTCCTTCTGCGGCTGCATGCTGCCCCCGGCCTCCATTTCACCCTCAGAGTCTTCCGGAAAGCCCACTGCAGCTGATAACAGAGCTCCAGATTGATTTGGAGCTCTCTTATCGGCTACAGAGGGCTTTTCAGAAGGGGTCTTAATAAGGGCTTAATTTGGGGGTAGGCCTTGTATTGGGCGCACATGTAAAAATTAAGCTAAGACTTACTTTCGGGGTAGGTCATATTTTGGGGAAAACACGGTATGTAGCCAGCTCATGTACCTTCAGATGGATTTCTGCCATACAGCATCCACTCAAGTCCTCTTTAAGAGATTCAGGTATTCAATTCCCACAATGGAAGAACAGATGGCAGATTAACTGCTTTAATCAGTTTGGTTTCTGCCTGGAAACCACTTCTAGATTTGGGGCTTGAGACAGGGAAAAAATAACGACACTTTGTGATGTCCTGATTCGATCAGTTTGTTGTTATAGAAATGGCTGGTATGTACTAACTATGCACAACTATGTACAAAATTGAGGCTGTAAGAAATTTATCTTTATTCTAACTCCCTGAGAAGAGTTGGCAGGTAATGCTTTTTTTCCCTTTACCCCACACTTCTCTCCCTTTTTTCCCTTCCCCATTTTCCCACTATCTTTATTTTAGCATGCATTTTATATTCAATAAAAGATAGATAGATAGACAATAGATAGATGATGATAGATAGATAGATGATAGATAGATAGATAGATAGATAGATAGATAGATAGATAGATGATAGAGAGAGAGAGATGATAGATGATAGATAAGATAGATAGATAAACAGATAGATAGGTGATAGATAGATAGATAGATAGATAGATAGATAGATAGATAGATAGCTGATGGATGGATGGATGATAGGTAGATAGATGATATAGACAGACAAATAGATAGAAAACAGACAAACATAGTAGACAGATAGATATTGATAGATGATGAGAGAGAGAGACAGAGAGAGAGAGAGAGAGAGAGAAGGAGGGAGGGAGGGATATATTCAAGTGCAGGTAGTTCTCAAGTTATAACTTTGTTTTGTTTGTTAAATTTATTTGCAGCTTATCTCTAGGCAGGGTTACTCCAGGCGGCTTACAATAAGAAAAAGGAAGCAAAAAGAAAAGATGTGTGAACAGAAGAGACATAAAATAATAGAGCAATAAAATAAACAATGACAAAGGAGCACAGCCAGAATAAATACATCAATATCATATGATAAAATATGATAGTTAATGCTAGTTTGAACTAGGAACATTCAGTAAACTGATACAAACTTCCATACAATATGCAGGTAGCTAGGTTTCTTTCCTTTTCCTTCCTTCCCTCCCTCCCTCCCTCCCTCTCTCCCCCTCCCCCCTCTCTCTTTCCTTCTCTCTCTTATCTTATAAAGGCACTGAAAACACTGGCCTATATTTATGACATGTCCCAGGGTCGTGTGATTTCCCTTTTTTGCGACCTTCTGACCAGCAAATTCAACAGGGAAGCCAGATTCACTTAACAACCCCGTTACGAATTTAACAATTGTAGTGATTCTGCAGTGAGTAACCCTGTGGCAAGAAAGGTTGTAAAACGGGGCAAAACTCACTGAACAACTGTCTCACTTAGCGAGAGAAAACATTGGGCTCACAGTTGTGGTCGTAAATCGAAGAGTACCTGCATTCAATACTGGCATTTGGGCAACTGGGTGTGAGAGATGACTTGTTAGTGGGAATTCTGAATCTGTATTTTGACACGTTTGGAGGAAGACTGTTGCAATGTGATTCCCAAGGTAGGGAATGACAGAATATTCAGATCATATGAATTACCGCCTAATTAAAGGTTTCTCCCTTACAATCCTCCAGGAGAGGAGTTACTATGCGTGTTGTACGTGCTTTCGTGCACTCTCAAAATCCAGCTCTTTCAAGGACCTACTCTTGAGTCTGAAGTATAGACACAACATTTGAGACGCTGTCATATCTGTCTCCATTTGATTTATTTCCGACATGGATTAGCAGTATCCTCCGAGGCTGTAAATCAAATATGTCAAGGCTGCCGCAAGCTTGCCTTCCTGCAAATATTTTAATATCTGTCTAATTTTATGAGTCCTCTCCAACCTCAGATCCTTTATCTCTTTTTCTGTCTCTAGTGCTTCTTTCGTGCTGAAGTGTGCTCAAGACAAAACGGTCACAATAACTGAGGCGTATCTATGAATATTCCAGATAGATTGGCTCTTTCCTCCCAAATATGTTTCCTCCCCCCTCCCCAGAAATTGAGTAATAGGTCAGCCAGAAAAAAAATAAAAACCAAACTTTACTCCAAATAGACAACTCTGCCAGGCAAGGTTGAGCACGTTTGATGCCGGGAAAATAGTTTGAGAGCAAGGGTCCTCAAAACTTGGCAGCTTTAAGACTTCTGGACTTCAACTCCCAGAATTCTCCAGCCAGCATAGAAAATTCTGGAAGTTGAAATCCACAAGTCTTAAAGCTGCCAAGTTTGAAGACCTCTGTTTTAGAGTCGCACACCGACACTCATCCCAACGTCCCTTTGTAGGTCAGCAACATTCTGCAAAACGTAAGAACGGAGTAAGAAATCATTAAAGGGAAACAAAAAAAGGGAAACAGCTAAAGCTGTTTGAATTAGGAACTTGCAGTAAATCTCTAAGAGGAAAGATAAAGCAGCTGTTTGTTTGTTTGCTTGTTTGTTTTGTTTTTTAAATTTATTTGCCGCCTATCTCTAGGCAGGGTTACTCCAGGCGGCTTACAATAAGAAAAAGGAAGCAAAAGGAAAAGATGCATGAACCGAAGAGACATAAAATAAGAGAGCAATAAAGTAAACAATGACAAAGAAGCACAGCCAGAATAAATACATCAATATCATATGATAAAATATGATAGTTAATGCTAGTTTGAACTAGGAACATTCAGTAAACCGATCTAAACTTCCATACAATATGCAGGTAGCTAGGTTTGTTTCCTTTTCCTTCCTTCCCTCCCTCTCTCCCTCCCCCCTTTTCCTTCTCTCTTCCTCTCTCTCTCTTCCTTCCTCCCTCACTTTCTCTCCCTTTCTCCCTCTCTCTTCCTCTTCCTCTCTTCCTCTCTCTCTCCTCCTCTCTCCCGTCCTCTCCCTCTCTCCTCTCTTCCTCTATCTCCCTTCCTTCCTCCCTGTCTTCCTCTCTCTTTCCTTCTACCTTTCTATCTCTTCCTCTCTTCCTCTAACTCCCTTCCTCCTTCCCTCTCTCCCTTCCCACTCTCTCTTTTCTTCTCTCTCTCTCTCTCTTTCTCTCTCTTCGTCCCCTCTCTCCTCTCTTCCTCTTCCTCTACCTCCCTCCCTCTCTTTCTTTCTCTGTTTTGCTTTATTTTATTCCTTCTGGAAAAAGAAAATGCTTGCAGTTGAGCTTCACTCCTTCATGGTCATAGCCATGTGATTTTTTTTCTGGGCAATAATAGAACAGTAGTTTGCAACTCCTTTCTGGCCTGGTTTTTCCTCTTGAGCCCACCACATCCTTGAAGTTAGCCAATGGTGTCCCATCCATGTATTAACCAAGCTTGACTTTGCTTAGGGTGGCCTAATAAAAAAATATGGACCTAATCTGGCTAATAAAAATTCAGCAGCTTTACTCAAGAACGAGAAAGAAAAGCTTTTGTATTTTCGCTGTTATTTCCGATCTTCCATTGCTTTGGGTTTGGTTCGTTTTATTAATTTATTTTCATTTTCCGAATGGACAGGTACATTCGGTAGCGTTGACATTCTGGAAGGGGAAAAGAATTGAGAGTCTGTTATTGATAGTCCCACACAGAATGCAATTTTATTTGTGCTGCTTTGCAAATTGGCGGGCAGGACTTTAAAATGTTTCTCAAGCATGCAGGGTGGTCTTACAGGAGAAAAACAAAATTGATCAGAGTGACGTAATGGAGCGACTTCCTTTTGAGTGGGCTGCCCCACTTCTTGCCTCATGCTGGTCCTATGGAATATTGGTTTCTAACTGCCAGAGGAGCGGAGATGACACAGCTACCTTCCCCGGCTTAAAACCCCAAAGAATTAACAGAAGCTGTTTAAAAGGGGCAGGCAGGGGGTTGGCTACTTCCTGTTTGGATAAAGTAGAAAAACAGAAAAACCATAAAGGAGAGGGCTTTTAATCAAGCTTCTCTTCCCCTTGCTGGTGGCTCCTTCCTGAGATGGCTGATAAGGTTCCAGGCTGTGGGATTTTAGACCTTTTCTTAGAATTTTGAGTTCAGTTCTTTCACTGTCTTCTCCAAAAAAAAGTGAAAAGAAAGAAGGAAAGAGAGGAAGGAAAGAAGAAGAGGGGGACAAGGAGAAGGAGAAGAGGGGGACAAGGAGGAAAAAAGGAGGAGGAGAAGAGGGAGGAGAAGAAGGAGAAGAGGGGGACGGAGAAGGAGAAGAAGAGGGGGAAGAGGAGGAGAAAAGGAGAGGAGAGAGGAGAAGGAGAAGAGGGAGATAAAGAGGAAGAGGGGGAGGAGAAGGACACACAGAGAGAGAGAGAATATGGCTCCAAAGAAGAAGGATGGTAGGACTTATTGGCAATATGGAGGTTGTGGAAATTTGAAGGTTCCATCAAGCACTACGTCGTTTCTTCAGCTTCCAGCAGAGACTGAACATTTCCCAGAAGCTGGTTGGATGGTAGCAAATGAACCCTCATCTATGGGTTCCCTTGTACAGTCGGATACCGAAGAGCAGGAAACTCTGCACACGATCCAAATTTTGGAGAACTGCCTTGGTCAGGTAGGCAGGCTTAATGTTTAATTTCTGGAGAAGACACATTAAGAGGGCAAAGGATGAAGTTGAAGGTGTATTAGGAAGAGTCCGTAAGCAATACCATGTTTCCCCAAAAATAAGACCCTGTCTTATATTTTTTGAACCCTGAAATAAGCGCTTGGCTTTATTTTCGGGGAGGTCTTATTATTTTGGGGTACATGGAGCAAGATGGGACTCTTCTTGCCTTCTTACCTGATTTCAGCTCTGTATTTAAATCTTTTCGGGGAGGGAAGCTTATTTTAGCGCATGCGCTCAAAAGCTCAATTGGACTTATTATCAGGGGATGTCTTATTTTTGAGGAAACAGGGTAGTTAGCCATGTTTCCGGAAGCATAGAATTGGTTTATTTCAGAGTTTGGTTGTTTCACCAAACACATGGAGACAAAACAGAAGCAACACTTAAGTTATGCCTTCCTGGTTGAGGAGGTTTAGGACTTGAAATTTCTGTTTAAAGGACATCACAGAAATTTGGGAGCAACTTCTCTGCGTGGTGTAAAGCAATGTTTTTCAAACTTGGAAACTTTTAAGACAAGAGCTTAACTTTTAAGAGATGTAAACTTTTCCTGCTGAATTTACAACGAGAACACATAATCAAAGTTGAAAAGAGGAGAGAGTTATATGAGAAAAGTTATGCCATCCCTTTAAATATAAAAGAGCGGGACACTTCATAATGTAGCAGCTTCTTCAGCTTCTTCCTCATCCTCTTCTTCCTCTTCTTTTTCCTTCTTCCAATTTCTTAAATTGATATGCAGCCAGATCTATGTAGATCTAAAGCAACTTCCATAAAATGAGCAATTAAAGCAACCGTGGCAGAAAAGATTATGACAACATTAATGGAAAGCAGAATAAATAATAAAGTTCACAGGAAGCATATAAATTATAAAATGTCGGTGTTGAAGGAATAAAAACAGAACAGGTTTCTGTTTTGATACTATCCCTTAAAGACTTCCTTATTATCTTTCTGATCAGTGACAAGAAGTGTGGTTTTCAGTTGGGGAAGATGCTTTTTTTTAACGTGGCATTTGAGTTTGGTGGTCAAAGAGGTACTGCCATTATACATGGGCTTTGGGTGCATATAGGTAGTCCTCAATTTACAACAGTTCATTTAGTGACCGTTCGAAGTTACAACTGCACTGAAAAAAGTGACTTATGACCATTTTTCACACTTAACTACATTCGGAGGCTTGATAGCTGACTCATATTTATGACGGGGTCTCAGTGTCCTGGAGTCACGTGATCCCCTTTTGCGACTTTCTGGCAAGCCAAGTCCACGGGGAAGCCGGATTCACTTAACAACCACGTGACTAAGTTAACAACTGCAGGGATTCACTTAACGAATGTGGCGAGAAAGGTCGTAAAATGGGACAAAACTCACTTATCAAATGGTTCACTTAGTGACATAAATTCTGGGCTCAATCGTGGTTGTAAGTCGACGACTACCTGTATTTTATAGTACTTTAGATCTTTGTAAACTGTTTGGAGTGGATGTAATAGAAAAGAGACAAAACACTTTTAAAACTGGATTAAAATCCATAGATCTAATCCAAGATAGCCTTCAAAAGAAGCAGTGTAGTTTCAAAATATCTATTTGTGCCTTTTTTTGGGGGGGGGGAATGTTTTGAAATGAGCAACAATCTAGGTGGCCTGAATTAGAGTCATTCACACACACACACACACAATCTTCTCAAGTTTGAGAAGAAGCCCAGAGATGAGATCAAAAGTCAGGGTAGAATTTCAGGGAGAAGTTGAACGTATCTTGCTGGCTGATATTCTTCGAAATAATTTTTGTAGGATCATTTGGGGGTCGGCTAGCAAAGGAAACCAGAGCCAGTTGGGAAGTTGAACAACAAGGTGAAGCTGATAAACAAGCAATGAATTTGAACAACAGGCATGCTGATAAATGACAGGAAATGGAAAGAATGGGAGGGGGGAGGGAAATGGACAGAAAGAGTGCAGAGAAGACCAAGAAAGATGACCAAGGGGCTGGAGGTTAAAGGAACTAGTTATGTCTTGCCGAATGAAGAGAAGGTTTAGGGGTGACATGATAGGTGTCTTCCAGTACTTGATGGTCTGATAGGGAGAAGAGAGGGTTGACGTATTCTCCAAAGCAGGGGTCTCCAACCTTGGCAACTTTAAGACTTGTGGACTTCAACTCCCAGAATTCCTCAGCCAGCTTGCTTGCTGGCTGAGGAATTCTGGGAGTTGAAGTCCACAAGTCTTAAAGTTGCCAAGGTTGGAGACCCCTGCTCCAAAGCACTTGAGGGCAGGACAAGAAGTAAAAGGTGGAAGAGCATTCAAGATAGATCCAACCTAGAACCAAGGAGAAATTTCTTGACAGAATAATTAATCAGTGGAATCGGTTGCCTTCAGAAATTGTGGGTGCTCCATCAATGGAGTTGTTTTTTGTTTTTTTTTAAAGATTGGATAACTTTTTGTCCGAGACAATATCAAGACACCTGCCTTGGTTGGACTAGAAGACCTCCAACATCTCTTCCAACCCTGAAATTCTATAAAATAGAGGCAAGAAACCATTGTTTGTCCCAAAGGTGCTTTTTCAAGAGGCAACTGGACTTCCCGTTTTTTTCTTTGAAGGTGCATCGCTTCTCATCCAAGAAGCTTCTTTGGTTCTGACTGAATGGTGGAGGAGGGAAGGATATATATTCCTTGCAGTAATGGTGGGTTTCAACTGGTGTGTTGTGGTCCGCCAGCAGCCTGCGGACCTGGCAGCAGAGTCGGACAGCGATGAGGCTGAGGAAGAACATGGGCCAGTCCTGGAGGCTGGGGAAGGCCTGGATGAGGGCTCTGCGTTGGAGGCAGAGATGGGGCCAGGGCCATTGGGGAGTGATGTGCGGACTTTGGAGCCTCCAGAGGCTGACAGCAGAGAGGCAGAGGAACAGGAGGAGCCTGTTCCTAGTGCACGTATGAGAAGAGCTGCCAGAAGGCAGGAGCAGATAAAGCAGAGAGGACGACTCGGGTGTAGGGCCAAAAGATTATTGGCCTCTCCCATAAGGCTTAAAAGACCAGCAATGGCTCTTGGCCTATTTGCCGGAAAACAACGTTGAGAGAATTGGTTCTTGTTTCACTGTATTCATTTCTTGTCGGCGTCTTCTGCTTCTGAACTTTTGCCAAGAAAAGCCTTTGGCAGTTTGCCTACTTATCCCAAGGTCGGTGATAAACTGAGGAATGATGTTTTGAAGAATTTGCTTTAATTTAGTTTAGACTACGCTGAGAATGAGTTAATTCTCAGCTGTTCTAATAAAGTCTGTTTGTTTTCAAACAGTTTGTATTTAATACTAACTATTTGGGCCTGGGTCACAACATGGTGTTACCACCTGTTCAGTTCACGCACACGCTTGCACGCATGCGCGCGGCTTAGAAAACGTGGCTAAATAGGACGGCACAGCGCCGGGGCAGCGTCGCCACTACCGGTTCACATAAACCGGTCCGAACCGGGTGAATACCACCACTATTCTTAGCCAAGAATATTAGCCATCTATTTATGTTGTAAAGTGTCATTCATTCAGCATGGAAAAAAATCTGCGGAAAGAGACTTCCACACTGGTGTTGCAACAAAGCAGGAAGGAGCCCTGGGCAATCTTTGATTGATGTAAAGGCAAACACACTCATTCAGCACCCCCCCATCATTAGTTGTGTTGCTGTTTAGCAGTTCAATTAATGCAAGAAGCTCAGCAGATGTAACTGGGCAAAACAAACAGGCAGCTTTGAGCCAGCCTTCATAATTTGGCACGACGTCCCATAAATAAACTGCAGTAACTCATTTAGCATAGTGAAGTAGTTTTGTTACGCAAACAAGCCGTTCAGGAGCGGCGAGGACGTAATTCTGTCAACACGATGCCTTTGGAGTCTCAGAAGTTTTGAAAAGGAAAGACTTTTTTCCACCCCTTCCCTTATGCATTACCTCCTAAATTAAGATTCTGCACTTATTTTGTCTCGGAAATAAAGTCAAACTAAATCAAAAGACCATGATTATTTGGTGTTCATGCAATTTTGCTGTCATGCATTGAACCTGTAGCGCTCTTCATTTTGAACTGTGACTAGGGAGTGATATGATAGCAGTCTTCCAGGATTTGAGGGGCTGCCACAAGGAAGAGGGGGTCGGCCTATTCTCCAAAGCACCAGAAGGCAAGATAAGTGGCTGTCCAGTAGGGTTGCCAGGTCTGCTTCCAAAAAATAGCGGACAAGCGGGGTGGGGGTGGGGGTGTTAAGTAGTAAAAAAAATTAAAAAAATTTTTTTTACAATTAAATTATATATTTTCTTACAAACATTTTAACATGTATTAAAATAATCACTTCAAAACTTTACTTAAAATTCAAAACATCAAATATATTATAATAATATGTAAAATATTAAATTACATTTTACTTTGCTGTATTTTTTATTTGACTGCGCAGCTTTGATCAATTCTTTGTGTTTAAGAAATAATTCTTTAATTTCAGTACAACATTGAGAAATATTAAAAAAGCATACAGTCATAAAGCTTTTGAATAAAAAAAAATGTCCACTATTTTGTGAAAAAAAATAGTGAACATAATGTGAAAAAAGCGGACTGTCCACTCAAATAGTGGACACCTGGCAACCTTACGTGTCCAGTCTCGTCTTAAAAACCTCCAGTGATGAAAGAATCTGCAACTTCTGGAGGCAAGCTGTTCCATTGGTTAATTGTCCTCACTGTTAAGAAGTTTCTCCTTAATTCCAGGTTGCTTCTCTCCTTGATTAGTTTCCATCCATCATTTCTTGTCCTGCCTTCTGGTGCTGTGGATAATAATTTGATCCCTTTCTTTTTCTGGCAACCCCTCAAATACTGGAATATTGCTACCATGTTCTCCCTAGTCCTTCTTTTCTCTAGACTAGCCAGACCCAATTCTTGCAATTGTTCTTCATATGTTTTAGTCTCCGGGCCTTTAAAGGTTTTAGTTGCTCTTCTTTGCACTTTTTCCAAAGTCTCAACATCTTTTTTTTTTTTTTTGTAATGTGGTGACCAAAACTGGATTCAATATTCCAGGTGTGGCCTTAATAAGGCTTTATAAAGTGGTACTCATACGTCACATGATTTTGATTCTATGCCTCTGTTTATATATGGTCATAGCAAGCAATAGAATTAAAACTGCTTCTCTTTTTTGTTTTTGTTTTTTCATTTTTATTCATTTATCCATACAGCGTAGGGCTATGTCCCTCTGTGTCTTTGTGATCTGGTTGTTCTTGACTCCCCCCTCATTTAGCCAAGCCCTCCGTAACCTGGTTTTGTGGTTGGTTTTGTTTGTCGGTGCTTCATATATGGATGAGGTATAGATAGTCTTCGACTTGAGACCACAATTGGAAGCAGAGCTTCCATTGCTAAGCAGGGCAGTTGTTAAGTGAGTTGCACCCGATTTTGCTGTCCTTCTTGCCACGGCGGTTAAGTAAATCAGTTTTTAAGCAAATTGTGTAGTTGTTTAGCACAACGGTCTCCAATCTTTGCGGCTTGGCGGGTGGGAGAGGGGAACCAGGCTGCATGACCGGCAGGCCAGCGCACCCGTTTACCTTGACTCATGTGCACGGCAGTCCAACATGCATGTACATGTACACACAGCTCCACAAGCAGATACGCATGTGCGCTGGCCCACCACTTGTACAAGTCGAGCTGCTCTCATGCGGCCTGGTTGCGAATAGGCCGCGGCCTGGTTGCGAATAGGCCGCGGCCTGGTTGCGAATAGGCCACGGCCTGGGGATTGGGGTCCCCTGGTTTAACAAATCTCTTGTTTGGATCTTCCCAGATGAGACTGAAGAGATCCACCTTAATAGCCAAAGTTCTGTTTAGTGGATACTGTACAGAGTGCTTAGGTAAGACACTAAGTGGGATTTGGCGATCTAATGCAGTTGCTGTCTCTCAAAGCGTTCAAACCAGTGGTGGGATTCAGCCAGTTCGGGAGAACCGGTTATTACATTCCTGGCTGGCCCCGCCCCTCCCCACCCTTTCTAGGAGTCCCCACGTGCCCCATTTTGGCTCCCAGGAGGGTGCAGGAGGCTGAGTGCTGCCTGTCACACCCCCTGGCCACACCCACCCAGCCATCAGAGAACTGGTTGTTAAATTATTTGAATCCCATCACTGGTCCAAACTACTACAGTCTTAATGTCAACATGCTTTTACACTGCCTGAATTTCTTATCCTTTCTCATGGTAAGAGAACTTTGACGAATGTGCAGGAGTCCCGCCCTGTTTCGATTCTGTTCTTTTCATAGCAGCACATGTACAAACTTCGGTGCAACGTTTTCCACCTATATTTTATTCTTTTAAGAATTCGGCCACATGCTTGTAACTCTCGGTTTTTTGATGATGATGATGATGATGATGATGATGATGATGATGATGATGATGATGATGATTCCTGTCTTCCAGGTTGGCAGAGTGTCTGGGAATTTCTCCCCCATTCTGCAGTGAGAATCAACAAGATTGCCATGCTGGTTTTTGTACTTTTCAAAACTTTGAGGCCAAAAGTTTAATCTTTCAGTAAGGCCAGTGTACCTAGATGAATCACGAGCCCCTCTGACTTCTAAGAACTGCAGTGAAGATATCTCTGTTCTTCATAGCTTCCTAACTAAGAAACCTGGCTTCTCTTCTCTGAGGGTTTAGAGATTTGCAAAGGTTCTTCTCTTGGGCCAAGATTTGACTGGTTAAACAATTTTACTCTTGACTTAGTTGATCGTTTTAATCACAACGGTTTATTCTGTTTAGACTTTAACCCTTGGTTAGCTGCCTCGTGTGCTCACCGGAGTAGTAAGGATGAACATAAATCAAATCAACAGATATTGATTTCAGATGTTGGTGCACATCCACAAGAGGGGGGAAAAAATTAGACCTTGTGCATAAGCCATACCAGCGTTGCCTATATGTTAGTCAATATATATATATATATATATAGTTTTTAAAAAATCAGTCAGTCAGAGAGCATGGATGTACCTAATCGTCTTCAGTTCTTCTCTTTCTGTTTTGTTGCAGCATTTACAGAATCCTGCCAATTTCCACAATGCAGCTACTGAACTCCTGGACTGGTGTGGCGATCCAAGAGCTTTCCAAAGGCCCTTCGAACAGAGTCTTATGGGCTGTTTGACGGTATGGCAACTTTTATTCAAGCACACAATATTATATATATATATATATATTTCCCTCCCCAATTCAACATTCAATTTTTTTTATTATTATTATATTTGTATACCGCCCTTCTCCCGAGGGACTCAGGGCGGTGAACAGCCATGTTAAAAACAATGTACAACAAAAATTAAAAGCTTATTAAAATAATGCAATCATTCAGCCAAATTTAAAACATCCAACTAAGATCATTTTAAAACCCCTATCAAAACCCAATTTAAAAAACCTTTATCCTGTCAGTCCAGCTTGCTGGAATAATAGGGTCTTCAGAGCGCGATGGAAGGCACGGAGGTCGGGGATCCTTTGTATGTCCGGGGGCAGTTCATTCGATAGGGCCGGGGCCCCCACAGAGAAGGCTCTCCCCCTGGGGGTCGCCAGCCTACACTGTTTGGCTGACAGCACCCTGAGGAGGCCCTCTCTGTGGGAGCGTATTGGTTGGTGGGAGGCAATCGGTGGCAGAATGCGGTCCTGTAGATAACCAGGTCCTAAGCCATGGAGCGCTTTAAAGGTGATAACCAACACCTTGAAGCACACCCGGAAGACCACCGGGAGCCAGTGCAGCAATTGCCACCTCGGAGAGAAAATGAAGGCATTCCTCTCAGTCTTGCCAAGAAGCCAGTGGCCTGCTGAAATACAGTTATTAGTCCATTTGTTTACATATAGATATGTCAATCTTGTGGTTTTAAAAAAAATTAGAAAAAGAGGAAGTTTGGTTAAGCTATTGTGCAGGGTTTTTCCACAACCTGCCTTACTCACTTTCTTTCAAATAGCAGATTTATCAGCCAGTTTTAGGAATATATACTCAGGGTTAACTTTAAATAGAAGCACCGTTTTCCTCACCAGGCTTGAATGCAGTTGCTAATAATTTTCGTGAGAAATTCTCTCGAAGTATCTGAATGTGTTTGTTTTGTACTGGAATGATGCTATCAGGTTTTTTTTAACACTGCTTATGGTGTTATCATTAAAAGGTAAAATACAAAACAGAAAAACAAACAAACAAAAGAAAAGAAAAGCATACATTAAACCCTAACAACAACAACAAAAGGGGAAAAAATAGTGTACAAAAAGAAAAGGAAAAAGTGATCAAATAAGTTTAACATTTAATATGTAGGATCTACCTTGGCTGAATGCTGAAAAAAAAAGAACAAATCTCATACATACATACATACATACATACATACATACATACATACATAGATACATACATACATCTCTTAAAATTAATCTATTTATATCATCTCTCTCTCTCTCTCTCATCTATCTGTCTATCATCTATCTATCATTATTTGTCTGTCTGTCTATCTATCTATCATCTATAATTATCTATCTATCTATATCATCTATCTATCATTATCTTTTACATATATATATATATATATATATATATATATATATATATATATATATATTATTTCTTTTAAAAAAAATACAAACAGAAAATTTATCAACAAACAGATCGTGGTGAGAACCTTACACAATACATTACCTTCAGTCCAAATATACAAATGAGAAATAAAAACTAAGCTAACATTGTCCTCTTTTTATTCTGTTATTTAACCAAACATACCATAGGTCCCAATATTGAAAATATGCGGAAACTTTTTGATCTCTTAAAATTTTTGTTAGCCTATCGGCTTCTGCACATTCCATAATTTTCCCTAAAATCAAATCTTCAGACGGTAGGTCTTTTCCCTTCCAATTTTGGGCGAGACATATTCTTGCTGCAGTTGTAGTATAGACTATCAGATACCATTTGTTAGTGCCTGTTTTATCTGGCCTAATGTTTAGTAAGTAAAATTCAGGTTTCAATTGTAATTTGTATCCAGTAATTTCTAACAACCACCTCTGAATAAGTTTCCAAAATTCAATTACCCTGGGTAATTGACCATACATGAAAATAAATACCTAGCTCCCCACACTTCCAGCACTTCCATCTATCATTATCGATCTGTCTGTCTGTCTGTCTGTCTGTCTGTCTGTCTGTCTGTCTGTCTGTCTATCTATCTATCTATCTTCCTATTTACTAATCAAAGAGAAAAGCAATTTAGAACTAAGGAAAAATTTCCTGAAAGTGAGAACAATTAATCAGTGTAACAACTTGCCTCCAGAAGTTGTGAATGCTCCAACACTGGTAGTTTTTAAGAAGATGTTGGATAACCATTTATCTGAAGTGGTGTAGGCTTTCCTAGCCTAGGCAGAGGGTTGGACTAGAAGGTCCCTTCCAACTGTTATTCTATTCTATTTATATCATCTGTCTGTCTGTCTTTCTTTCTTTCTTTCTGTCTGTCTCTGTCTGTCTGTCTGTCTATCTATCTATCTATCTATCTATCTATCTATCATCTATCTAGAATCGATATATAACAAGAAAGAAGAAAAAGCAGTCAACAGGTTAAGCTAAACATTACACCTGAGGCTAACAGTTTTGAGTCATTTCCTATTCAAGAGTTGACAGGAAGTGTACAAACTTTTTAAAAAATGCCCTGTTTTGGGCTCACAACCTGAGTTTTGAACCTGGGCTTGATGATTTCATTCTTGCCCATCTCTGAGGGAAGAATGAAGCAACCTGGCAATAAGTCGTGTGAAGTTGGAACAGCTTATTTTTGAACTTGGGGAAAGGGGCGTCTCGTTCTGGAAGGGTTTCAAATGCAAACTGTTTAGCCCATCTGTTTTAGAATAAAGGTTCCCGCTTCATAACTTCAAAAGCTTGCCTGTTCTCTGGGAGGGATAAACATTTGTTCAGAAGCAAGAAAGTAGATCAGTTGGATAAAAGGAATAGAAAGGAAAGGTGCAAAGCTATGAAAGAGTTAGAGATGGTCAACTTTGGAGAAGAGAGAAGAGAGGGTGATGATGGAGATGGGTACCTTCAGCCAGTGGTGGGATTCAGCCGGTTTGGGAGAGTTTGGGCGAACCGGTACTTAAATTGCTGGCTGGCCCCTCCCCTCCCTGCCCTTTCCAGGAGTTCCCACGCACCCCATTTGTCTCCCGGGTACGTGCAGGGAGGCCTACTAGGCCCAAAATGGGGTGCAAGGGGGATGCGGTGCACCCCACTGTGGCCTGTTTTCTCTCCCAGAAGGATTCAGGGAGGCCTACTAGGCCCAAAATGGGGCGAGGGGCATGCGGCACGCCCCCCCCTCCCCCATGGCATGTTTTTGTTCTCAGGAGGCTGCAGGGAGGCTGAGTGCTGCCAGTCACAACCACTGGCCACGCCCACCATGGCCACGCCCACCCAGCCACTCATTAGGCCAGAGAACTGGTTGTTAAATTATTTGAATCCCATCACTGCCTTCAGCTATTCGGAAAGGTATTCAAGGACATTTTCTCATTTTTTTTTTTAGCCATACAGTGTGACTGTGGCCTCAAAGGATTGGGGACCAAATAAAAAATAGAAGAAAACTAGTACAGATAGTCCTTGGTTTACAATCATTCATTTAGTGACCGTTCAAAGTTACAATGGTGCTGAAAAAAGTGACCATTTTTCACACTTATGACCATTGCAGCGTTCCCCATGTTCACGTGATTTGCATTAGGATGCTGGACATCTGACTCACATTTATGATGGTTGCAATGTCCCGGGATCACGTGATCCCCTTTTGTGACCTTCTGACCAGCAAAGACAATGAGGAAAGCCAGATTCACTTAACAGAACTCGTCACTAACTGAACAACTGCAGTGATTCACTTAACAACTCTGGCAAGAAAAGTCTTAAAATGGGACAAAGTTCACATAACAAATGTCTCACTTAGCAATATAAATTTTCAGTTCAATTGTGGTTGTACGTTGAGGACTACCTATATTGAATAACGAGAACAAATGGAACCTTCTTTTAGCAACTGTTTTCGGTGGCCCCTCTGTGAAAATAACTGATTTAGAATGCAGCCCATGACGTGACGTTGGCTGTGAAAATAATGTGTTTCATTTGTGGCAGAAGGCAGCAAAGTTGCTCAGGGACAGGAATATTTTGCATGCCAAACACCTCTGCTTTGATTCCTGCAATTTTAAGGTTGGTTTGAGAAATTTCCCTCTATGAACCTGTGAAAAGATTCAAGCGCTTTGCATGCAGGAAACGGGAATTAGCAGCTTTCTCTGTGCGTAAAATGATAACATTAGACTTGATTCATTTATTCATTCATTCAGTGTCTTCCCTAGCTATTTTGCTTCCTTCTCTCATGTGCTAGTTACATATAAAAGATAAAGTTTCCCCTTGTCAAGCAAGGGGAAAATCAGGAGATTCAGGCAGTTCCAATGAATATAAAGATTTATTGCAAGCTTCAGCACTCTACAAGAATCTGGCCAACTAACAGTCAAGGGAAATGAGCGGGAGATAAAAAAGGCATTCAAGGTAGGCTGGAGTTAGATCTCTTGTGGGCGCACAGGGACTTATGACTGAGGACATATTTGACCTCTCCCTTGGGCTCCGCCTGGTCATCTCCTACCCCCTGCTTAGTCGTATTTGACCCTAGGGGGTGATTTTCATCTCTGGTTCCCTAAGCAAGGAAGCCAGCATTGTCCATGGACTCTTCTGTGGTCATGTGGCCGGCATGACTACAGGTAATCCTCAATTTAGGACCACTATGGAGCCCAACATTTCTCTTGCTAAGCGAGCCAGTTAAGTGAGTTTTGACCTATTTTATGACCTTACTTGCTACAGCTGTTAAGTGAACCACTACAATTGTTAAGTTAGTAATATGGTTGTTAAATGAATCTGGCTTCCCCATTGACTTTGCTTGTCAAAAGGTCACAAAAGGGGATCGCATGATCCTGGGACACTGCAACTGTCATACAGTAAATATGAATCAATCAATCAGAATAGAGCTGGAAGGGACCTTGGAGGTCTTCTAGTCCAACCCCCTATACCAGTGATGGTTAACCTTTTTGGTGCCGAGTGCCCAAAGCGTGAACATGCGTGCGCAAATGCACGTGCACATGCCAGAACCCCCAAAATGCAATGCAAGTGCCCCCCACGCATGTACCCCATTTTGGGCCTAGAAAGCCTCCTGCACCAATCTGGAAGCCAAAACGGGGCGCAGGGGCACTGTGCGAGCCTCCCCCCCGCACCCTGTTTTGGGCATGGAAAGCCTCCTGCATCAACCTGCACCTCCTCATGTATGCACCCCACCCCCCATGCATGCGTCCCATGCATGCACCCTGCCCCCCCCCATGCATGTGCGGCAGAGACCCGAAGACCAACTGGCCAGTGGCAGGTGCATGCGCATGCACGGTGGAGCTGGGCTGGGGTGACGGCTGGTGTGCCTGCAGAGAGGGCTCTGCGTGCCACCAGTGGCATGTGTGCGATAGGTTCGCCATCATGGCCCTATACCAGTGGTGAAATGTAAAATTTGTTACTACCAGTTCTGTGGGCGTGGCTTGTTGGGGGGGGATAATGTGACTGGGTGGGCGTGGCCAACTTTTTTTTTTTTTACTTTTAAAAGTATTTTTTTCTACGACATTAAGTGGTTGTAAAGAGAAGGAAAAAAATGCTCTCAAAAGCCTCTGACGATCAGGCAACTCAGCTGTGATCATCAGAGGCTTTGGCCAAAGAGGTGTAGAAAAAAATGCTTTTAAAAGTAAAAAAAGAAAAGCCTCTGATGATCGCGTGGCTTAGCTGGGCATGGAGGGGGGCAGGGATTTTTGCTACCAGTTCTCCAAACCACCTGCCACCATCACTACCGGATCGGGCGATCCGGTCCGAACCAGGAGCATTTCACCCCTGCCCTATACCATTTCAGACAAGTGGCTGCTAGGAAGTTGCCAAGCATCTGAATTTTGATCACATGGCCACGGGGATGCTGCAATGGTCATATGTGTGAACAACTCTCCTAAGTGACTTTTTTTTTTCAGTGCTGTTGTAACTTCGAAAGTCACTAAATGAATGGATATAAATGAAGGACTATCGTATTTTCCACCCTCCTTCGCATTTGGTGTCTGTTGCAAACAATGAAATTGCACCTCTGTGGCCTTAAGAGTTTCTTAAGAGTAAGAAAATGTATGCAGCATTTGGGAAACTTTTCCCAAGTTTTTTTTTAAAAAAATCTAAAGAAAATCAGATTCAAGAACTCCACACTTGAGACTGAACATTTAATATGATAGCTTTCGAATCACATCTGCTGTGATGTCCATAATGATGGCTAGATTGTCTGCAAACTAAGTTTTACCATCAAGAATTCAGTGATTCCTTGAAGATTTCCACTTGATGGATAAACTTTGGAAAACGATTGCTTTATTCCATTGATAGTCTACACCTGGTGTCAGCAACCTGCGGCTCTGGAGCCGCATGCGGCTCTTTGGGCCCTCTGCTGTGGCTCCCTGTCGGGTGATCCCACCACTGGCTGGCCCCGCCCCTTGCCCTCCCCTCCCAGTCACTCCTCGCCTGGCTTGAGAAGGTAAGGGCGACGGCGGTGGATGGAGAAGCGGCCAGGGCAGAGACAGAGAGATACAGAGAGAGGGGGAGAGAGGGGGAGAGGGGAAAGGGAGGGAAGAGAGAGAGATGTCAAAAGGGTTTTGTGGTTCCCGGTGTTTTTTAACAATCAGTTCTCTACACTAATGACCGGCTGGGTAGGGGGATCATGTGACTGGTGGAAGTGAGTGACATGGAGTTGGCCACACCCACCCAGGTTTTGTGGTGCCCGGTGTTTTCTTTTCTGTGGGAAACAGATCCAAATGGCTCTTTGAGTCTTTAAGGTTGCAGACCCATGGTTCTACATGGCGGCTCTTAATATAAGAATTGCTATTGCTTCCAGATTTCCATGGAAATATTTCACCCCCTCATTTTTAAACTGCAGCAAACCACCCATCCAGCTCGGGATCACACGCATTGTAATATTTTATCATTAATTATGAAAAAAGTGAATCATGTGAGGTACTTTGGATTAATAAGAACCGTGCGGTTGTGCTGACTAGCTAATACTAAAAAGCAGCATTTCATTAGCTTGGATAGATGATTATATAGTTTCCCTTTCCCTTTTGTTCTGTACCGGTTTTTTTTAAAAAAAAAATAGCAAGCCGTGTTGGACACAGATAATTGCATTTAATGAACCCTTCCTTTAATTCTTCAAGGAGATTTTATATTAAAACTATGGTGACAAATTAATTCTTGCAGTGTAAGCCCTTTGGAGTAAAATATAGCTGAAAACAAAAGGCTGGTGCTAAATTAATAAAATGCTACTAAATGCTTCTGTCTTCCAGTTCCTCTTTATAACTTTCTAAATTAAAGGGACATTAATATGATTCACAAATAACACTTTCTGTGTGTAGGGCATATAAATTGATTTTGTGTGTGTACTGCTGTTACCCTGTTTCCCCCAAAATAAGACATTCCCTGATAATAAGCCCAATCGGGCTTTTGAGGACATGGCAATAAGGCCAAGTGCTTATTTCAGGGTCTTATTTTCAAGGAAACACGGTATCTGAGAGGGGAGTGGGCCCTAAATCACAGCCAATACTTTTGAAGAAGTATGTATGAATATAAATGATCCCAACCAATCAAATGCAACCTTTGAGATTGTGAAGATCCTATTGAAGTATTTCAAGAGATCAGGGGTGATCTTGATCTGATCCAAGGCTTTGTAAGCTCCAAAGGAGAGCTTCGTTCTTCAAACCAGACTAACTTTTGGTAGAGGGTGGCAGACATCTTTAGTAATTTTGTAGCAAATCATGCCCTCTGTGCTTCAGTTCTGGATGCCGCTGATGCGAAAAGCAGCAAGCTGTGAGGTCCTTGGTGCTCTCAGAGGTTGGCGGGAATGGCTTGCCTTCAGAAGTTGTGGGTGCTCCATCACTGGAGGCTTTTTAAAAAAAGACTAGTGAGCCATTGGTCTGAAATGGTATAGGGTCTCCTGTTCGAGCAGGGGTTTGGACTAGATGACCTGCAAGCCAACTCTGTTATCCTGCCTCTCTTGCAGACGTTTCATTACCCAACTCGGTAACATCATCAGAGTTCCAACAGCGTTGATGATTTCACGTAGGGTCCCTAAAAACGTCCGCAAGAAACCAACCAAGCTCAGAGATCAGCAAGAACCCCACAGTTCAACCCTGAGCTACCAATATTCTCTTTGTTCATTAAAAAAAAAAAAAAAAAGCTGGAAGTTGTTGCAGTGAAGCGAAATAAGGCCAGTGTTGCTCATCGTTCATTGTAAAAAAATGGACCATAAATCCTAGAAACTAGGAATTGGGCAATGCTTGAGATGTGATTTCAAATCCCAGAAAGCATCTTTTGCATTTGAAGGGGGTGCACGGCTGTTTTAAAGAGCTGCAGACACTTCCATGTGCTCTGAAGAATGGAAGCAGAAACACGGTGCGGCCCTAGCCAGAAATTAAAGAAAGGAGAACAAAGGCTTCCAAATTCTGTTCTTTATACGTTGGGTTCTTCCAGCAGTAGGTTGGCGAGCAACGGACGATTTCCCAGAAACTCTCTGTGACAATTCTTTTCTTCTTCTTTTTTTCCTCAGGTTGTTAGCAGAGTGGCAGCACAACAGGGCTTTGACCTGGACCTTGGATATCGGTTACTAGCTGTTTGCGCAGCCAACAGGGACAAGTTCACACCAAAATCAGCTGGTAGGAACAACTGGTGTTCTTTTCCAGACGTCGTCGTTTTTTTTTTTTGCCAGAGACAACCTTGACAAGCATAACAATGCGCTTTTGTGCGTCTCTGGGAAAACGGAGAGGTTTTCCTCGCTTTCTCTTACAGCGTTTCTCTTAAAAATACACTGGGACGAGAAAAATTCACTGGGTCGCCATCTCTGTTTTCAAACTGTCTCGAGGAATAAATAAACCTAAAAAAACAAGAATCAATAGAGAGCGAATGAGCAATCCCAGAGAAATTCTATCCAAGTGGTGATGATTGTGGGGAATACTGACCCAGATGGTATATTGCGCATGTGTGCAGGCAGGCATTCATTCGTTGATTGTTTTAATAATTCATCGATGCGTTCGTTCATTTATTTGTGGATACATGAATCACCCAGGTCTATCTAGCGGTGTTTGAAAGCACCGCTCCCGGCCATTGTGGTATTTGCTTGTGACTTTGTGACTTCCGTCGTAGAGGATTTCTATTCTTGAAAGGTTGAAAGTGTTGCAGATAATTGTGCCTTTCCATTTTTCAATTTAAAAAATGTTTTGGCGACCTAGTGTCCATGACAGATTTTAATATGCTAGCATCTTTTCCAGTCCATTAGCAATAGCCATAGCACTTAGACTTATATACCGCTTTACAGTGCTTCACAGCCTTCTCTAAGCAGTTTACAGAGTCAGCATGTTGCCCCAACAATCTGGGTCCTCATTTTACCAACCTTGGAAGGCTGAGTCAACCTTGAGCCAATCAGGATTGAACTGCTGGCAGTTGGCAGAATTAGTCTGCAATACTGCATTCTAACCAGTGCGCCACTACTGCTCCATTAAAAAGGATGTTGTGTTGTGTATAATACAATGCACTCGGTTAAACTAATTACTAATTACTAATCGGGGAAAGAAAAGGGAAGTAGGATGAGGTAGGAGAGGAGGCAGGAGAAAGTAGGAGAGAAGAGGAGGGAGGGAAGGGAAGGAAAGGAGAAGAAGAAGAAGGTTTGTTGTGGAATGAGGGAAGAAAGAGAAGAAGAGCAACTCTGAATGTAATTAAAATGTCTTATTTTGATGCTTTCTTTAAGGGAAACATGTATATGTAGGATTTATTATGTATAAGAAAATGTATATTTTCTATTAAGTGGGGAAGGGGGAAAGGGTGGGGGGAGAAAATTGTTTGTATTTCTTATAAAACTTTTCAATTAAAAAAAAAACAAAACCTTGAGCCAATCAGGATCGAACTGCTGGCAGTTGGCAGAATTAGTCTGCAATACTGCATTCTAACCAGTGCGCCACTACTGCTCCATTAAAAAGGATGTTGTGCTGTGTATAATACAATGCACTCGGTTAAACTAATTACTTAAATCACTTTTGGTGATTTTTTTTCTCTTTTGAATGGGAACATGATGTGTATTTAAGCCTGTTGTTGTTGTTGTTGTTTTTTAGCCCTTTAGACATGTCTGTCTGACTCTTGACAACTTCATAGACAGGTGCTCTCCATGTTACCCTGTCAAGCACAGCTTCTTTCAGTTGTTGGATGTTCAACTTTGCATCAGATTTGACATTATGAAGCCAGCTTGTTCTTTGCTTGGCCCTTCTTCTTGTTCCACTAACCATTCCTAGCATCATAGACTTCTCAAATGAATTCGTACCCATGACATGGCCAAAGTAACTCAGACGCAGTCTTATGATTTCAGCTTCTACTGGTGTGTCTGGTTTTATATGATTTAACCCCTCTCTGTTAGTTTCTCTGACTGAACAATAATATGTGCCTATTGTATATCATGATAATGACATAACACCATGAGGTTATGGAGCAAATATTTGGTGCTGACCATTGTGGATATATGTTTTAAACATGGAATGCCTACCTGGGGCAAAGTGGAAATGTAGTTGTAAAAAGGTTTGATTTCTAGGTAAAATTATAAATGATCTTTGCCCCAGCTGTGTGAAGGTCCATAGTGATATATCAGTGATTATGTATTTGTGTTTGACTTTCTGTTCAGTCTGCATATTGTAGTCCAGGATATCTCAAGTTCAGGAATTGCCTTTTAGTGCTTTAGATGTAAATACAGAATAACAGAGCTGGAAGGGGCCTTGGAGGTCTTCTAGTCCAACCCTCTGCTGAAGCTGAAGATTGGACAAATGGCTGTCCAAGCTCTTCTTAAAAGCCTCCAGTGATGGAGCACCCACAACTTCTTGAGATAAGCCATCCCACTGATTAATTGTTCTCCTTAATTCTAGGTTGGATCTTTCTTTGATAAGCTTCCATCCGTGACCCCTTATCTTGCCCTCACGTGCTGGGAGGGGTATTTGCAAAAGACCATTTGCAGCAAAAAGCATGCTAAACTTCTGTTCCATCCACTGACTGCTTTCTACACGGTCTTCCGAGTTCCAGTCTGAGGAGGGAGGGGAAGTGAAATTCCTTCAGAATAATTGCAAAAGACTGCATTGTGAAATTGATCGATGGGTATGGGGTGAAACTGACTGGATTTGGGAAATGTTGTGACCTAGGCTCAAGTAGTTATTACCAGACACAATCAGTCCTAAACAAACATATCTTATTAGAACCTCTGAGAATTACTTCATTTTCAGCTTAGTCCAAATTAAGTCCAAAACAAATCCTTCATAAACTGTCCTTCGGTCTTATCACAAACTTTTGTCTTCTTTGGCACCCTGCCAAAGGCTTTTCTTGGCAAAGCCCCATGAAGTTCAGAAACAAGAGACACTGACAAGAAACAAATGTAGCAACATTGCTTTCCTACAAAGAGCCCAAGAGCCTTGCTGCTCTTTAAGTCTTCTGGGAGGGGCCAATCATCTCCTTGGCCTTACTCCCAAGTCATCCTTTTTGCTTTAGCCACTCTTGCCTTCTGGCAGCTCTTCGCATGCGTGCACTAGGAACAGGCTCTTCCTGTTCCTCTTCCTCTCTGCTATCTGCCTCTGGAGGCTCCGTAGTTCGCGCATCGCTTCCAGATGTCCCTGGCCCTGGCCCCATCTCTGCCTCCAACGCAGAGCCTTCATCCGGGCCTTCCCCTGACTCCAGGACTGACCCATTGTCCTCCCCAGCCTCCTCACTTTCCGACTCCGCTGCCAGCTCTGCAGGCTGCTGGTGGACCACAACAGGAAACTAACAAACGCTAGCCATGGGTTTTCAAGCCCAGAAGTGCTTCAAAACCTATTTCTAAAAGAATTGTTAACTATCAGCTGAGTGGACCTGTTTAAAAATCTTGCACAAAACCTGAGCGCATGTTGACAGTGGCTAAACCTGTTGTTCTAGCCCTCTGTTAAAACTAGTCTCTGCCCATCCCACTCCTCTATTTCAGCAATTGGTTATGGATCAAAAATGAAGCCCAGACATTTCTCAATCATGTTCTTTAATTAAATTAAAACAGTGAGGATGATGCCACTCCAGCATGTTAGGCAGGCAAATAAGAACTAGCAATGAAGTACTACAGAAGCTGCTGGAATAATTTCCAATCACCTGGGAGAAGACCCATCAGGAGCAACCTTGTATTAACGGACACGAGCAATTTATGCATTGTTGCAATCCTGAATCGATTGCATGATGCAAAATGGGTTCAACGTATTTTTATTTTATTTTGTTTATTTTGTTGTTTTTTTGTTTGACACGAGTCATTGTCTGAATTTGTGGTAAATACTGGATATGAAATAATGATTTCTTGGCTTGCATTGGAGCTGAATATTGGATCTAGAAGAGGGGGGGTCAAACTCGATTTCATGGAGAACCTCATCAGGGTTGTGTCTGACCTCGGGGGGCCGGGATGGGTGTGGCCAGGGTGGGTGTGGCCAGCTTGACATCACTCGTGTCGGGGGCACCTGTGGTGGCGCAAGCACTCTGCCAGCAAAAATGGGCTCCTGAGCTCCTTTTTCGGCTGTGACGGTCTCCTGCACCCCTCTGCCAGTGAAAACGGAGCTCGTGAGGGCCACCTCCCGAACTCCATTTTCCCTGGCAGAGGCACCGTGGGCCGATCCTTTGCTGTTTCTAGGACAGCCCTGCAGGCCAGATCTAAGGACCTTGTGGGCCGATTCCGGCCCCCGGGCCTTGAGTTTGACACCCCTGATCTAGATTGTCAAACATAGGGAACCCGGATCCAAGACAGAGTTCAAAAGCACTGGCAAATTTATTTCACACAACCTATACACAAGAATCTGATCTACTAACAATCAAGGTGAATAAGATAAGAATCAACAGACATCAATGGGGGCTGGACTTAGGTCTCTTTCAGACTTTCAGAGATTCGAGACTGCTGATGTATTTGACCACACCCTCAGTTTCAGCCTGGTCATCTCCTACGTAAACTGAGACATAGCTGCAGTGCATCCAACTGGACTTAAGTTAGTGGTTGAGATCTATTCTATCCCTTCTGCGTACATCTGGATCTAATCTTTATATACTACTAGATCAGCTTGATTAGTTTTTTGGGATCTTTTCTGAGTCATCTAATATTCTGGCAAGGTAATCATTCATCCAACCCTCATCATTTCCAAATATAAGATATAGTCCGTTCTTTTCATCTCAGACAAGTAAGATTATTCTGTGTGTTTTGGAATCCCTTTGCTAGCCATCCCGCCATCCACAGGCTCTGTGAGCAGATGGTGTACTTATTTAGTTTTGATGTGGCCCTCATCGTAACACCCTAAATTAGCTACATACTGAGGACTCACAGGGCAATCTCGCTATAAATCAAAACACCCACAACAAAACAATCAGTTCGAGGCAGCTTATTATTATTATTAGAACAAGATAAAATCAACATCAAGCAATCTTAAAAAGGTCACAGTGATTAAGTGGCAGTAGAAAAATGAGATTAAAATAAGAATAGAGAGACCGGGCTATGAAGACGTTCTCTTCCAAGGAACTATCAGCTCAGCATGTGTGAGTGTTTTAAAGAAGTGTTTTGAGAATATCAGGTACCAGGGAATAATATAGACGGAAGAAGCTGGGTTTTAAAAGGGTTCAACAGGAATATTCTTATTATATACAGGTCCCTCTTCTCAAATTAGTTATCTGCAGTGGAGCGTCTGCTTTTCAGTTGGGTATATTCACAAATTCAATATTAAGTACCGATTGATTCCAATAAGTGCCGTATTTAAAATTGTTTAAGGGAAGGTATAAAATTAAAGAGCCTTTTGAATCAAGCTTGACTCCCATGGATTCCAATTCTTGTCAGCAGTACTGAAGTAAGATTGGCGTTGTTGCTTTTGATTATTATTCCTCCGTTTCAGATTCCTAGTCTACACAACAGCACTGGGATGTCCTAGAGATCTCCCTTTTAAGGTCTGACAGAGCCCAACCTGGGATAGCTGTTAAGCCTAGAGGAGGTCATCTAGAATAGAAAACATCTCTTATTGTCAATGAAGACAAAGATATTCTCCCATAATATGACATTGTGGAACATTCTTGTGGAAATGACAATTCAAAGTCTGGTGTATATATAGATCAAACCAAGTCTTCTTTCAAAAAAACAGAGGTAAGAGCTGAATGAAGTGACATAGCAATAGCAATAGCCCTTAGTTGGGTAAACTTTAACATCAGTTACGCCCTTACAACGTCTTCCCATGGAGTGAACCAAGTCTTTTAGTTCTGCAGCTGTTATCATGTGAAACCAAGATTGAATGATGGCTTCTATGAACTGGGTTTTATTGCTGGGTCGCTTCTGACTAACAAGTTTCTTTAGTCGGCTCCATAGATTTTCTATTGGGTTAAGGTCTGGGCTATTCCCAGGCCATTCCAGCAGTGGAATAGGATTATCTTGAAACTCAAAAAAAAAAAAAAAGGGGGGGGTGTTATTAGCCATCAAACCTCCAAAACACACTTTTCCCCAAAGGTTTCCATAATTCTGGCCACTACTGTATAGAAACAGGGAGTAACACCCAAACTCCCCAGCACTGATGGTGTTGCTTAGACAGGTAATGAAATGTTGCAAGGAAACAACCAAGCTCAGACAGCATCAAGGACTCCATATATGCATTTTCAATGGACTCTGGATGGCATCTATTGGATTGCAAATTTAAAACATCATGGAAGAATTAGCATGGAAGAATCATAATTCCCTCATAACGCCCAAAATGTGTTCCCTAATATTCTGTCGAATAGCTTCCGTGTACTCTTTAAATGCTATATAGAAATATCAGTATAATATCATCTCTTCCTTCCTTCCTTTTGTTTGTTTGTTTGTTTTTCCTCCTGCTTACGTTTTGGAAAAGGTTCAACATACCAGGCTCTTCTCATGGGAAATTATTCTAAATATTGAATATTTGAGCAAAAAGCTGCTTCCTCTGTGATGAACTCTCCTAAGTCAAATTTGTCTTTTTCGCTTCAAGTTTCATCGCTTTTTCATCATTAAAAAAAAAAGAAAAAAAAATCTCTTTCTTGCACCTTATTATGTACGGTGCTCGCTGCGGAAGCCATTTCATTCAGATCAAACATGCATAAACACGTGTGAGCAAATACACACTCGATTTGAAAAATGATTTCACTGCTGGGCTAAAATGAGATTCTAGGTATAAATTGTTAAACGTTTGTAATCGTTTTTGCCTCTTGCTGGGAAATACAGAGATGGCCTCCTGGCTTTTAAATCCAAAGCAACAGTATTTTTTTTTAAAAAAAACAATAGAGGTAGTCCTCGATTTACGACCAGAAATGTCTGTTGCTAAATAGAATAGAATAGAATAACAGAGTTGGAAGGGACCTTGGAGGTCTTCTAGTCCAACCCCCTGCCCAGGCAGGAATCCCTACACCACTTCAGACAAAGGGTTATCCAACATTTTCTTAAAAACTTTCAATGTTGGAGCATTCACAACTTCTGGAGGCAAGTTGTTCCACTGATTAATTGTTCTCTCTGTCAGGAAATTTCTCCTTAGTTCTAAGTTGCTTCTTTCCTTGATTAGTTTCCACCCATTGTTTCTTGTTCTACCCTCAGGTGCTTTGGAGAATAGTTTGACTCCCTCTTCTTTGTGGAAGGATATTCTATATCCAATATCTTATATCCTAAGATATTGGAAGACTGCTATCATGTCTCCCCTAGTCCTTCTTTTCATTAAACTAGACATACCCAGTTCCTGAAACCGTTCTTCATATGTTTTAGCCTCCAGTCCCCTAATCACCTTTGTTGCTCTTCTCTGCACTCTTTGAGTGCAGAGTGCTAATAAATGAGACATTTATTAAGTGAGCTTTGCCCCGTTTTACAACCTTACTTTCCATATTTGTTAAGCGAATCCCTGCAGTTGTTAAGTTAGGAACATGGCCTTTAAGGGAATCTGGCTTCCCCATTGACTCTGTTTGCCGGAAGGTCACCAAAGGGGATCACATGACCCCGGGACACTGCAACCGTCATAAGTACATGCCAGATTTAAGAAATGTCTCGCTTAGCAGCAGATGTTTTGGGCTCAATTGTGGTCATAAGTGGAGGTCTACCGGTGTGACTTTTTCTCCTGTCCTCCTTTCTGTTCCTTAGAATCTGGAGAATGGTGTTTTCTGAAGTCCCTGAGAAAAAAAAGAAGTATAGGAACCTTAGGTAAAGGTAAAGGTTCCCCTCACACATACGTGCTAGTCGTTCCCGTCTCAAGGGGGCAGTGCTAATCTCCATTTCAAAGCCGAAGAGCCAGCACTGTCTGAAGACGTCTCCATGGTCATGTGGCCGGCATGACTAAACGCCAAAGCCGCACAGAATATTGTTACCTTCCCACCAAAGGTGGTCCCTATTTTTCTACTTGCATTTTTTACGTGCTTTCGAACTGCTAGGTTGGCAGAAGCTGGGACAAGTAACGGGAGCTCACCCCGTTACATGGCACTAGGGATTCGAACCGCTGAACTGCCGACTTTTTGATCAACAAACTCAGCATCTTAGCCACTGAGCCACTGCATCCCTAGTAGGAACCTTACAGCTTCCTATTTCTGATTCTTCAGGAGTTGCTCCACGGGAGTTAAGTGGAGAAAAGCTGAGCTTCACAGCATTATCATATCATTTTACGATTAATTCTTAACATCCCCATTACTTATCTCCCCGCCCCCGTTACATGCCATTGCGATTCTCTCTGCTTTCATTCCCATTTTGATTTTTTTTTTTTTTGTTAGCCTTTGTTCCATCTCCCTTTTCTTAACATCTGGTTTTCCTCTGATTTTCTACTGTGTTCTTCGTATTATTTTGATGCTTGTTGATAAGAATAAGGAACGATATATATAAAATAGAAAGCTTTTATTTATTTAATCTGGAGGAAAGAAAACGATGGTAAAGAATGCTGGCAGAAGAAGAATTGATCTATACTATTGCAGTTACTAATGACAAAGAAAAGGAACATGATGTCTCAGTGGTTAAAGACAGTGAACTTGTCACCTGGAAAGCTGACAGCCGGGGTTTGAGACTCGTATGCTGCGCAATGGGGTGAGCTCCTGTTACTTGCTCTAGTTCCTGCCCATCTAGCTGTTTGAAAGCAGACAAATGTGAGTAGATAAATAGGTACCACTATGTTGGGAAAGTAACAATGTTCTGAGCGCCTTTGGCGTATATGACCACGGAAGTGTCTTCGGACAACATTGGCTCCTTCAGCCAAGAAACTGAGATGAACACCTCACCCTAGAGTTGGACACAACTGGACAGGGAAAACCTTTACCTTTAGTGATGATGATTGGATGGAACACATGTTGAAAAAATGCCATCAACACCGCTAACAGAGCAAACATAGCCCATTTTTTCGAAGAAAGTCACCAACTTCTCAAGTCCCTTGCAGGACCTGCACTAATGCAATTCTCGTTGACCAGCTTTCAGACTTTAGAGAAAGTGGCAGTATTTTATTTTTAACTTTTAAGCCACTGTGGATGGCTTTTCTGGACAGGACAGAGAGGCCAATATATTTTAACCTAACAATATACTTTAATTCTATTGGTGTTTTAATCGAAAACAATGACTACTTGATTCTATTTCCATTTTGCAAGTTTCCACAAACTCCCAGTGAAAACCCGTAAAATCATAAACATGATTCTTTTAAGACGACAAGTTAAAAGAGGATTAAAAAGTAACATACTCTGTTTTGCCCAAGGATTATATTGAAAGCTCTAGTCCATGGTTTCAAGATAGCTTTTTATCTGGACAGCTCCCAGGGCCAAAATGTGTAACTACAGGTATTACCGTTAATGTTATGTCATATTAATCTCCTTTCTCCAAAGACGTCTACAAGAATCTTGTGTAGGTTGTATATTACAATAATGTCAACCAGATGCTCTGTTGATATACGTAGCTGGGCTTTAGAAGCTCTTTGCTTATTGCAAGAAAATGCTGGAGGAATATGTGCTAATGTCACAGTGACAGTTCCTGAGAATGAAAGAGCATCCTTGAACAATAATTCAGTAGCTAGAAAGAAGTCCTATAGGCCGGGTAGAACTCTGTGAAAATAGTTATGGAATTTGATTCAATCAGATCAGTAGGAGTCTGTCTACCTACCTACCTACCTACCTAATCTATCTATATCTATCTATCTATCTATCTATCTATCTATCTATCTATCTATCTATCTATCTATCTATCTAATCATCTAATGTATGTGTCTGTCTACCATTTTTCTGTCGTCTATCTTCTATCTGTGTCTGTATCATCTACCTATCATCCATCCATCTGTCTGTCTATCTATCTATCTATCTATCTATCTATCTATCTATCTATCTATCTATCTATCTATCTAATCATCTATGTCTACTATGTTTGTCTATCTGTCTGTCTGTCTATATCATCCATCCATCCATCCATCCATCCATCCATCCATCCATCCATCCATCCATTTGTCTGTCTGTCTATCTATCTATCTATCTATCTATCTATCTATCTATCTATCTATCTATCTATCTATCTATCTATCTATCTATCTATCTATCTAATCATCTATCTAATTATCTATGTCTACCATCTGTCTTCATCATCTACCTATCATCCATCCATCTATCTATCTATCTATCTATCTATCTATCTATCTATCTATCTACCATCTTCAATCCTAATATTAGAGTAATAAGAATATAGAGCAGTAAGAAGGACAAGCGCTCTAGAAGTCCACAGTTCTACAAGTTTTCCTCCGTCATGCAATCTCAGGAAGGGATATTTATCCTTTCAGCCCAAATTCCCCATTTTAATTTAGGAATTATGCTAACCAATCCTGCAGGATTGTTATACTCAACGTCATCGCCGCGGTGGCGGTTGATACCCCTAAGCTTATGGTTATGGGGGATTTCAACCTGCCGTCCGTGGGTGAGACGTCAGAGATGGCTCGGGAGTTCATGGCTTCCATGACAGCTATGGACCTGACCCAGTTAATTCATGGCCCTACCCACACAGGGGGAAACACGCTGGATCTGGTTTTTGTCTCTGGACAGTGGTTGAGGGATCTTGATATAGGGGATATAGTTACTGAACCCTTGTCATGGTCAGATCACTCTCTCCTTCGTCTCGACTTTCAAACCGCTGCACCCCGCCGCAGGGAGGCGGAGCCGGTCAGATGGTTCCGCCCCAGGCGCCTGATGGAACCTGACAGATTCCAGACGGAGCTTGGGCCATTTCCTGAGGTTCTGGCACACGCCTCGACTGGAGACCTGGTGGCCGCCTGGGATAGGGCGGCTGCTGGTGCTCTGGATCGGGTCGTGCCTTTGCGGCCTCTGACCCGGCGCCGATCTCAATTGGCTCCTTGGTTTACCGAGGAGCTGAGGGAGTTGAAGCGCCGGAAAAGACACCTAGAGAGTAGTTGGAGGGCCAGTCTTCTTGAATCTGACCGGACACTAGTAAGATCCCACATTAGGAATTACTTAGTGGCGATAAAAGCAGCGAAATGTAGTTATTTTGCTGCTCTTATTGCGTCATCAGATAATCGCCCGGCCGCCCTCTTTAGGGTGACCCGCTCCCTGCTCCACCAGGAAGCGCGGGAGGACCCCTTGGAGGGTAGAGCCGAGGATTTTGTTCAGTATCTGTATGACAAAATCACTCAGATTCGGGAAGATTTGGACTCCGACTGGGTAGTCTCAGGGGGAGAGACAGGGGCAGGTCTTGAGAATGTTATCTGGGATGAGTTTGATCCTGTGACCCCTGAGGACGTGGACAGGATTCTGGGTAGACTGAACGCGACCACTTGTTTATTGGACCCGTGTCCTTCCTGGTTAGTACTGGCTTCCCGGGAAGTGACACGAGGCTGGCTCCAGGGGATTATAAACGCTTCGCTGAGTGAGGGTGACTTTCCCGCCGCCTTGAAAGAGGCGGTGGTGAGGCCTCTCCTCAAGAAGCCTTCCCTGGACCCGGCAATGTTGGTAAATTATCGTCCGGTCTCCAATCTTCGCTTTGTTGCGAAGGTTGTTGAGAGTGTGGTCGCGCAACAGCTCCCCCAGCACCTGGATGAAACGACGTATCTGGATCCGTTCCAGTCGGGCTTCAGGCCCGGGTACAGCACGGAAACGGCATTGGTCGCGTTGGTTGATGATCTCTGGAGGGCTCGGGACAGGGGGTGCTCCTCTGTCCTGGTCCTGTTAGATCTCTCAGCGGCTTTTGATACCATCGACCATGGTATCATGCTGCACCGGTTGGAAGAGTTGGGGGTGGGAGGCACTGTGTTGCGGTGGTTCTCCTCCTTTCTCTCTGACCGGTCGCAGTCTGTGTTGACAGGGGGACAGAGGTCGACCCTGAGGCCCCTCATATGTGGGGTGCCGCAAGGGTCGGTCCTCTCGCCTCTCCTGTTCAACATTTATGTGAAGCCGCTGGGCGAGATCATCCGTGGTTTCGGGGTGGAGTACCATCAGTACGCTGACGACACCCAGCTGTACATCTCCACCCCGGATCACCCCAACGATGCCCTTGAAGTGATGTCCCGGTGCCTGGAAGCCGTACGGATCTGGATGGGGAGGAACAGGCTCAGGCTCAACCCATCCAAGACTGAGTGGCTGTGGTTTCCGACGTCCCGATATAGTCAGTTGACGCCATCACTGACTATTGGGGGCGAATCATTGGCCCCCACGGAGAGGGCTCGCAACTTGGGCGTCCTCCTGGACTCACGGCTGTCTTTAGAAGAGCACTTAACGGCCGTGACCGGGAGGATTTTTCATCAGGTTCGCCTGATTCGCCAGTTGCGTCCCTTTCTGGATCGGGACTCTTTACGCACGGTCACTCATGCCCTTGTCACCTCCCGCCTGGACTATTGCAACGCTCTCTACATGGGGCTCCCCTTGAGGAGCACCCGGAGGCTCCAACTGGCGCAGAGTGCGGCCGCGCGGGTGGTAATGGGAGCGACATGGCGTTCCCATGTAACACCTCTCCTGCGCGAGCTGCACTGGCTCCCGGTGGTCTTCCGGGTGCGCTTCAAGGTTTTGGTTACCACCTTTAAAGCGCTCCATGGCTTAGGACCCGGGTACTTGCGGGACCGCCTACTACCACCAATAGCCTCCCACCGGCCGGTACGCTCCCATAGAGAGGGGCTCCTCCGGGTGCCGTCAGCCAAACAATGCCGACTGGCGGCCCCCAGGGGGAGAGCCTTCTCTGTGGGGGCACCTACTATCTGGAACGAGCTCCCCCCAGAGATACGGAGGATCCCGGATCTGCGCACCTTCCGCCGCGCCTTAAAGACCTTACTATTTCACCAGGCCGGCCTGGCCTAATTTTCCCCCTCTTTTATAAAAGATTTTTAAAATTTTAAATATTTTTTAGTATTTATATATTCAATTTTAAATTGGTTTTAAAAGTTTGGGGTTTTAAATTTGTCGGGGCCAAAATTATTTAATTTGATTTTATTCTATTTTTTAAATTTTGTATTGTATGTGTTTTTATTGTTTGGCTGTGCACCGCCCTGAGTCCTTCGGGAGTAGGGCGGTATAGAAATCTAATAAATAATAATAATAATAATAATAATAATAATAAGAGCTATGAGACAGTGGTGTGATTCAACCGGCGTAACAACTGGTTCGCTAAGCGCGCGCGTGCCAAACATGCATTCCATGCATGCGCTAAATGAGCACTCTGCGTGCACGCAGTGCATTTCAAACAAGCTCTACAATTTACCTTCTACTGCCCCTGTGAGTAAAACAGCTGAGATGCAGCAATCCATTCCATCGCGCTCATCAACTGGGCTTCAAAGAAAGGAATATAGGTCAGTATAGTGTAGGGGCGCGTGGGTGGGCTCAGTTGAACCTCGGAGCGAACCGGTTCACTCTCAGCTGGTCATCAGAGCTACCGGTACGCCCGAACTGGTCCGAACTGGAAGAATCCCACCACTGCTATGAGACCAATGCATATGTAACATTTTGAAAGGTAAGAACAGTTGTATGTGCTGCTTCTTCATTATTTTTTGAAAACCCCATTTATTCTTATTAATTATAATTAATATGAATACTGGTCATGGTAGATGTGCAGATGTCGTCTACAAGTGGGTCAAAATGCCATCACTGAATTGTGGCTGTGGGGCCGAAAACAAACTATCCAACACAGAGTGTCAGAGCGTCAAAATAGAGCCTATAAGGGAGACTTTGCTTATTCCCTGGTTGTGACAAATGAAGCAAAAATTTTATCAAAACTCTCTAGACCAGGGGTCGGCAACCTTAAACACTCAAAGAGCCACAAAGGTCCTAACCGGAAGCCCCCCATTCAATTCTGGAGGCGACTGGAAGTCCAGTTTCCTCACCATAAAGACTCCTCCTAGCATGGCGTCCTTTTTCCTCTGCCGACCGGAAGTCCAGTTTTCCCACCATAGAGCCTCCTCCTAGCTCAGCATCCTTTTTCCTCTACCTGTCCTAACCGAAAGCCCTATCAATTGTGGAGCTGACCAGCGACATGGAGCCGCAGCAGAGGGATGAAAGAGCCACATGCGGCTCCAGAGTCGCGGGTTGCTGATCCCTGCTCTAGACGTTCATTTATGCTATTTAATACTTTGTATTTTTATCTCCTGTGTTTTTATCGAAATATGATGTGAATGTGCTGAACAATAAATAATAATAATACAAATAAAAGGATTTAAAAAAAAAAAAAAGATTAGGGCCCGTGCCAAATTTTATTAAAATTCAAAGGAAATTGCTTTATTCACAGTAGTAAAATACTCCCATATTAAAGGACCCCACTTTCTATCAAATTGCTTCCGGGAATTGAAACAACTTTTCCTCTATGGGTAGAACTATGGTTCTTTTCCCAGCAAACGGAGTTGCAATTTTAGAAATAATTTCCTCCTAGGAAAGAAGTGTAAGTTTTATTTTTATTTTTTTTTAATAAGGTTTTTTTTTTACAAACATATCAATGCGTGAACAATGTGCTGTCTGGGTGTCGTACATTCTAATACAAATAAACCTAATAGCATTAGTCATAATTATTACGTTCAATCCAACTTATATATTTCTAATACTAATACATATTTATATAAAGTTGCAATCTATCCTTACTCAATTATTCCATGTTTTCTCTTATTATTACTCTTATTTTATTATATTCTAATGCAAATAAAACTAATTGCATTAGCCATAGTTATTACTTTCAATCAAACATATATTTCTAATAGTAGTACATATTTATATAAACTTGCAATCTATTCTCATTCAATTATTCCATGTTTTCTCTTATTATTACTCTTACTTTATCATATTCAAATGCAAATAAAACTAATAGCATTAGTCGTAATTATTTACTTTCAATCCAACTTATATATTTCTAATAGTAATACATATTTATATAAAGTTGCAATCGTTCATTATTCAATTATTCCACATTTTCTCTTATTATTACTCTTTATTTTGTTATATAAAACTATATACAGTAATATTCCCCTTTTCTCTTATTTCTATCTCTTAGTCTAACTTTAGATCAAAAGTTTTATTATGTAGCCTTCAGCATCATAGAAACGGAGGGAGGGCAGATGTTGGAGGAAAATGAACCTAGTCATTTAAACAAGAAACGTTTACATCCATTTGGCTTTTCTCTGATTCTTCTTTTAGTACCGCATCAATAAATGAAGAGAACATTCCTCGGCTTGAGCTTGTTAAAGAAGGGGTGGCATTTTTTTTCCTAGTCAAAGGAGAGATTGAAAGGGCAATATGAGTTCCCCCTTATGTAACAGAGTAACAGAGTTGGAAGGGACCTTGGAGATCAACTATTCCAACCCCCTGCTCAGACAGGAGACCTATACTAGGGATTCGAACCACCGAACTGCTGACCTTTCTGATCGACAAGCTCAGTGTCTTAGTAACTGAGACACCTAGCCAGGTGTATCCCAGTCTAAAATATCACCTCTAAAGCCTTCTACATTAACTCGGGCTGATTGTTAAGCTCTGAAGCATGGACTTCTACCTAAATAACATTGCAAATTTGGGTCCTTGTGTCCCAGCTTGGGTAGAGAGCTCTACAAAACACAGAATCATAAGGCTGGAAGAAACCTTTAAGAGCCACTTGGAGGTTTACCTGTGTCCTCAGGGTCATAGCAGTGGTGGGATTAATTTTTTTTTTACTACCAGTTCTGTGGGCGTGGCTTGGTGGGCATGGCATGAGAAGAAGGATACTATAAAATCTCCATTCCCACCCCACTCCAGGGGAAGGATACTGTAAAATCTCCATTTCCTCCTACTCAGCTGGGACTCGGGAGGCAGAGAATAGATGGGGGCGGAGCCAGTCAGAGGTGGTACTTACTAGTTCTCCAAACTACTCAAAATTCCCACTACCAGTTCTCCAGAACTGGTCAGAACCTGCTGAAACCCACCTCTGGGTCATAGGCTTTTAGCCATGCACTTTGGGATGAGCCCCTTCGAATGGTGTGGGAGCGTGAACAGATTTACACCCCCCCAAGTGCAGATTACAGGAATTTGCACTATTCAGGTGACCCTGAGGACACAGATAAATCTCTAACTGGCCTCAATGACTCTCTAAAAGGGTGCAAATGACCAGCTGTCTGCAAGGAATATAAATCCTTTCATTCCCCACCATCCAGTCAGAGTGTTCTGCCCCAGCTACGGACCCCAAAGAACGCAGCACACACAAAGTCCGTACAAACCTTAGTTTACAAATTAAAGACTACTAATGAGCTTTCTTAGTAGTTGTTCAAACACAAATACAGTTTAAATCAGTCTTTTCTGAACAAGGGCTGTTAATTTAACTTCATTAACATCCAACAAGAATCCAAAGAATAATAACTTCAATTCTCAGTATTTCAGATAACCATAATCTTACTGTAGTTGGCAGAATGCCCAGAAGCAATTTGCAGGAAAACTGACAAGAGAGAAACAAGAGCCCAAGCAAACATTTCTGGAATCAAGACGCGAAGGAATAAGAATGAAGTTGTTTCCTGCAAATTGCATCAGTCGGCATTCTTCCTTAAATAGGCTAGGGGAGTGGCCAATTAACCCCAAATCTTACTCTCAAGGAGACCTCCTCCTGAGGAGCCACTCCTGCCTTTTAACAGCTCTGCGTGCTTGTGCATTGAGAAGAGGCTCCTCCTCTTCTTCCTCTTCACTTATGGGAGCTTCTGGAGGTTCTGAAGGCCCTGGCTGAATCCCCGCCTCTGGCACCACATCTTCTCCAGCCTCCTCATTGTCTGACTCGAGTGCCAGCTGTACAGGCTGCTGGTGCAGCACCACACCAGCCTCCTCGCTGTCGGAATGCGCTACTAACTGCACAGGCCACTGACGGGCCACAACAGAGAGCTGAAGAAGCTTCTTGGGTGAGAAGTGAAACGTCTTCAAAGAAAAAACAAGAAAAGTCCAGTTGCCTCCTGAAAAAGCACCTTTGGAACAACCATGACCTGAGTGACTGAGAATCTCCACAGATATCCACGATGGCTGGTTTGTCAGAGTCAGAAACGAAAACACTTAGCTTTGAATGATATCTGTGGAGGAATGCCTATAAAACTCATTTCCATGTTGTGATTTACTAACAAAATACATTTGTCAACCAAAGGGAAGTCAAATCTTGCTGGAAAAAAAGCAGCCATGCAAAATCAGAGTTGCCTTTCTAACCGTTACTAATTCTTTGACAGCATCCACACGCATGTTGGTAGAGGTGATTCAAGAGGAACTATTTATTTTTTACTTCCAACAACTTTTGATAACCTTTTCCCGCCAAAGACCCGGAACAAATTATTATCCATAACAAACCCAAATTATCCATATTATTTTTGTGGAGCAACAGCTAGTCAAATCTGGTAGATAGGTTCATTAGTTTTTCTATTTCTGTTTGAGATGTGTGGCTATAAGGTAAAGGTAAAGGTTCCGCTCGCACGTATGTGCTAGTCGTTCCCGACTCTAGGGGGCGGTGTTCATCTCCGTTTCAAAGCCAAAGAGCCAGCGCTGTCTGAAGACATCTCCGTGGTCATATGGCCGGTATGACTAAACGCCAAAGGCGCACGGAACGCTGTTACCTTCCCACCAAAGGTACTCCCTATTTTTCTACTTGTATTTTTTACATGCTTTCGAGCTGCTAGGTTGGCAGAAACTGGGACAAGGAACGGGAGCTCACCCCATTACCCGGCACTAGGGATTCGAACCGCTTGAACTGCCGACCTTTCGATCAACAAGCTCAGTGTCTAGCCAATGAGCCACCGCGTGGCTATACTGATTGATTAATTAACACTTAAACATGAAAATTATGGAACTGTTGGGCATCATAAACATGGCCCTTGTTGGATATATGCTTTTCATAATCTTCTGTAATGGAAAACCCAAAGTTAAATCTGCAGAGTCTTGCAGTGAGAGTAAATGCTGACATAGCGCCCTGAGTACTTTTTCTGACAGAACACTTGTCTTTAATTGTCTTGTCGTTTTGCTCATCTAGCATTAGACATCTGCCCTTGAAAACAGCTCTTGAAGCAGAAGAGTAGCCAGAAAAGTCAATTTAGCAAGGTTCCTGTCTCTATCCGTAGCTTCTGCAGGCAGACAGCCTGGAGCATGGAGTTATTATCGGAAAAAAGAAAAAAGAAAAAAGAAAAAAGGCATATGAATAATTACTAAAGAGAGGAGACTTGAGTTAATTGCAGTTTTAATCTTGTTCTCGTAAATTCTGAGTTTGGGGAAGGGGGGTGAGATGTTGTTTGGAGGAGATTGTGAAAGGTTTTTGGAAAGTATACTTTTGAATTCACCACTGGTCCAACTTTAGAACTTTAGCAAAGGCTTTTCAAATAGGTCTTTAAACTCCTAAGAGACCAGTGTCCCTTTATCTTAGTTTTTTTTGGGGGGGATAGCTTGTCATTTATTGAAAATGTCTACTTCCAAATCTCATGATGTAGTTTTTCTATCTTCCTCAGAGCACACCTCTCAATTCCCTGAAATGTAACCAAGTTGTTGTTGTTGTTGTTGTTGTCCAACTCTTCATCACTCGATGTGTCAGGGTTCCAAGGAACACCCCCAATGAAATAACACTCCGAGGCTTAAAGTTCCTCAAAGTTCCATTATATTAGAGATGTCATATCAGCACATCTAGGAAAACCCGAATCTGAAAGTTTCCAGGTTTTCCCCATCCAAAGGAAAGTTCAAGTCCCTGCCCAACACACACATGTCCATCACATGGTCCAATCAAAGCACCATCCCAACTGGAGATGCCTCCCAATTCTAGCCTTCCAGGTGCAGGGCAAGATGTCCTTGACTCTCTGAGAAAGGAATGTTATTATGACTATATATATCACCCTGGCTCCACACAATTCCCGCCTCCCAGTTTCCCACAATAGTAAATGTGGCAGGCCTGAAGATCCAATGAAAAAGATGGCTTTCAGGCCTGACAGGATGGACCATACCAAGCCAGGACCCCTGTCCTCCACTATCTCCCAGAGTTTGCCCAAACTCATGTTCACTGCATCAGTGACATCATCAAACCATCTCATCCTCTGCCATCCCCTTCTCCTTTTGCCTCCCATCTTTCCCATCATCAGGATCTTCTCCAAGGAGTCTTCTCATTTGGTGGCTGAAGTATTTGAGTTTCAGCTTCAGGATCTGTCCTTCCAAAGAACCACCAGGCTTGATTATTGCATGTGAAAGCTGTACTGATTTCCAAAACTTGATGATGAACTCTTTTTAGTAGCAAAGTGTAGCTGAATAGAGTCCCAACAAAACTAGGAGCTTCAGAAAAAACGGCTTCCTCAATATTAATTCTGGAGAGATGAGGAGAATCTCTAATATTTCTCCAAAACACAAGGGACTTCAATCCACAAATAATTGCCAAGTGTTTGAATCTGATGCACACCATTCATTCTTATTACTTTGCTATCTCCTGATTAGTTCCTGACAGAACAATTCATCAGTGGAACAACTTGCCTCTAGAAGTTGTGAATACTCCAACATTGGAAGATTTTAAGAAGAGATTGGACAACCATTGATCTGGAATGGTATAGGGTTTCCTGCCTGAGCGGGGGTTGGACTACATACATACATACATACATACATACATACATACATACATATTCAACGTGTGAATGAAGAAATACTTCATGGTGAAAAAAGAAACTTCAGTTGTGTTTAGCATTTGTAACTTGGATTCCAAGCTTATTTACCAACCTAGCATTCCTCAGAATTGTATTATATAGAGAGTCAATTTCAGCCTTCATTTGTTCTGGAAAGTACATTACTTGGCTTATTCAATAAGAGACCGGATTCAGAGATTTTACAAATCATACCCTTAACAATGGTATTAATTGCTATTTATTAAGTATTGATGAATTAGTTTGATTAAATGTGGAATATATGCAGAAATGTGCAAATGAGGGCTTATCACAGAGATGGTGGAAACTTCTCTGTTTGTTCATTTTTGCTCTCTTTCTCAGCCTTTCAGGAACCTTTTGACACTCTTCTGCAGCCTGGATATAGTAATCTGCCCTAAATAGGGGATATGTTTGTTAGCAACAAACCAAATTGTACTTTGGAGGTGTTGGGAATCCTTTTGGATCAACTACAGATCACTAAAACCAAAACTCATGAAACAGACAGATGGAACAAGCCCCGGCTGGTCTGTGTCATTATCTTTTTCCCAGTAGACCAAAACACTCAAAACCTGGATCCAGCCAACACTCACTTAGAACTAGCAATTCAATAATTTGAACGTCCAGTGTGAATTCATTCTCCATCTCAACTTAAAGTCATTGCTGAAAAGTCATCTACAAAATCCATGCTTGTCTTAGTCCAGCTAAAGGTTTAGAGAACCTGACATCAGACAAGATGGCTATAAATCCAGAAAAGTGGAGGATGGGAGACAGAATAACAGAACTGGAAGGAACCTTGGAGGTCTTCTAGCCCAAACCCCTGCTCAAGCAGAAGACCCTATTCCATGTCAGACAAATGGCTGTCCAGTCTCCTCTTAAAAACTTCCAGTGATGGAGCACCCACAATTTCTGAAGGCAAGCTGCTCCACTGGTTGATTGTTCTCATTGTCAGGAAAGTTCTCCTTAGTTCTAGGTTGCTTCTCTCCTTTATTAGTTTCCATCAATTGTTTCTTGTCCATTTCAGACAAGGGGTTGTCCAATCTCTTCTTAAAAACTTCCAGTGTTGGAGCACCTCAAAGTTCTGGAGGCAAGCCGTTCCACTGGTTAATTGTTCTTGCTGTCAGGAAATTTCTCCTTAGTTCTAGGTTGGTTCTCTCCTTGACTAGTTTCCATCCATTGCTTCTTGTCCTGCCTTCAGGTGCTTTGGTGAATAGGTTAACCTCCTCTTCTTTCTGGCAGCCCCTCGGATATTGTTACACTACTATCATGTCACCCCTAGTCCTTCTTTTCACTAGATTAGACATGCTCAATTCCTGCATCCATTCTTCTTCTTTTTTTTTAAGCCTCCAGTCTCCTAATCATCTTTCTTGCTCTTCTCTGCACTCTTTCCAGAGTCTCAACATCCTTTTTATATTGTGGTGACCAAAACTGAGTCCCATATTCATAGTATGGTCTTACCAAAGCCTTATAAAGCAGCACTTTATAATGTATGCTTTGTACACATTGTAGTTGAGAAAACTATCTGAACTTTGCCTGAATGAATCAGGCAGAGTTTTCAGCAACTGCTTCTCTAAAGAGAAAATATCGATCCAAACTGAATGTGCAATGAATTATGCAGAACTAAGCAAGCTCATCTTTCTCATTAAAAATAGGATTTTAACTTAACATTTTAAAAAAATTCAGCAAAAAGATTTTATCTTCTCTGCTTGCAATCTGCGCTGTTTTGTTTGAGACGTTGATGAACATTTCACTATTAAAAATGTGGTGGGGGGGAGGGTTGGCCAATTTTAACCCCAATAAAATACAGGTAGTCCCCCACTTACGAACATAATTCAGCCCAAAATGTGTGTTGCTAAGTTAGAAATTTGTTAAGTGAGTTTTGCTTCAGTTTATGACTTTTCTTGCTACATTTGTTAAGTGAATCACTGCAGTTGTTAAACCTGGTTGTTAAGTGAATCTGGCTTCTCCATTGACTTTGCTTGCCAGAAGGTCACAAAAGGGAATCACATGACCCCAGGACATGGCAACCATCATAAAGTTGTCAAGCATTTGAATTTGATCATATGATGATGGGGATGCTACAATGATCATAAATTTGAAAAATGGTCATGTCACTTTTTTCAGTGCCGTTGTAGCTTCAAACGGTCACTAAATGAATGGTTATAAATTGAGGACTACCTGTGCCTTAATCTCTTACAGCAGGGGTTCCTAAATATTTTGCCACCACACCTCCCTTTAGTGTAATCTTAGTGTACACACCTCATCTAAAAATCCAAACTTAATGCAAATGAGGAATGAAAATAGCAATAGCCCTTAGACTTATATACCGCTTCACAGTGCTTTACAGCCCTCTCTAAGTCGTTTACAGAGTCAGCAAATTGCCCCCAACAATCTGGGTCCTCATTTTACTGACCTCGGAAGGATGGAAGGCTGAGTCAACCTTGAGCAGGGTCAGGATTGAACTGCTGGCAATTGGCAGAATTAGCCTGCAATACTGCATTCTAAGCACTGGACATAGATGATAGATGGATAGATAGTTAGATGGATGGAGCCACAGCCCTCTCTGAGTGATTTACAGAATCTAATCGGCCTATTGCCCCCAACAATATGTCACAATACTTGTGACTGTGTGACTGTATCTTTGTTGCTTGTATCCTTGCGATTTATATTGATATTGATTGTTTCCTAGTATGATTTGATTGCTTATTGCACTATATGACTGTCACTGGGTGTTGTGCCTTGTGATTCTTGATGAGTGTATCTTGGCTTTTTATGTACACTGAGAGCATATGCACCAAAGACAAATTCCTTGTGTGTCCAATCACACTTGGCCAATAAAAAATTCTATTCTATTCTATTCTATTCTATTCTATTCTATTCTATTCTATTCTATTCTATTCTATTCTATTCTATTCTATTCTATTCTATATGGATCCTCATTTTGCTGAGCTCAGAAGGATGGAAGGCTGAGTCAACCTTGAGCCTGTCAGGATTGAACTGCTGGCAGTCGGCAGAATTAGCCTGCAGTACTGCATTCTAATCATTGCACCATCAAATGGTACAATGGCTTTTTTTTTATTTATTGTAATGATGTACTGCTAGAAGGTTCTTCCCACTTCCTTTGGATTCTATCTGCACCAGTCCCAGGGTGTCCCTTGAGCTCCTGGTTTGGGGAGGGGGGGGGCTCAAATCAGTGTATTAAAAAAAGGCAGATGATTTCATGAAAAATAGTAAAACAGAGAAATTAGGAACTTTTCTTTCAGATGACAAAATGGTGCTTCATGGCTGGCCTTATTTTTCTCTTCAGCCTCAGAACAATTTAACAGAATTCTTCTTCTGAAGAAGTCCGTGTGCAAATTGAAGGATTCCTTGAGAACTCTAGAAAGAGTGCAGAGAAGAGCAACCAAGAGGATTAGGAGACTGGAGGATAAAACATATGAAGAACGGTTGCAGGAACTGGGCATGGCTACTTTAGTGAAGGGAAGGAGCAGGGGAGACATGATAGCAGTCTTACAATATTTGAGGGGCTGCCACAGAGAAGGGGGGGGTTTCAAGCTTTTTTCCCAAAGCACCGGAAGGCCAGACAGGGAAAAATGGATGGAAGCTGAACAAGGAGAGATTCAACCTGGAAATAAGGAGAAATTTTCTGACAGTGAGAACAATCAACCCATGGAACAGCTGGTCTTCAGAAGTTGTGAGAGCTTCGTCACTGGAAGCTTTCAAGAAGAGACTGGACTGCCATCTGTCAGAAATGGTGTAGGGTCTCCTGCTTGGCCGGGTGGTTGGACTAGATCACCTACAAGGTCCCTCCCAATTCTGTTAAACTGTTAAACATTTTTTTCCCTGCTTTCCTGTGACGTTGCTTGACACCACACAGCCACTGCTGAAGTTTACATCTAATAATCTTGTGGAAACACCTGGGAATTTGACCTGGAAAAGTGGGGACCTCCTTTATGATTAATTGCTGCCAGTGATAAACCGCTGTAGTTTAAAATGCAATAATGCTGTGAAGTAGGTTTTAATCCAGTTAGATATGCTGCCAGATTCTTCTGACAGCGGCGACTCAAAATGTCATCGGAGAAGCTGGTATTTTGAGAAGCAACGTGGGATTAGAAACCTACTGTAGATTTCTCAGAGGAAAAGCCGGTACATTATTTCCAGATAAGCAGCTGACTTCTCTAAAACATGTCCACTTCAAAAGGATAAGAGAGAAGGGTTGGGATGAAGTCCAAAAGTCTATTTCACAGGAGATGGAAATAATGGGGCAAACATCAAGGAGAAATACATTAAATCAAAAGCCCGTGGTATAAACATTAAAGTGGAATGTCAGAATTTGGATCTGTTAGTAACAGGTCTGTAGGTAAAAGTAATGATAAAGATTACACAAGATTATCAGAAGGATTTGAGTAGGCGAAATCTTAATAGAAGGGCATTTGTATGTTCAGTGAGAAATCCCGTGTCTAATCCAGGTCAACTTTAGAGGGTCAGCCAATTTTTATCATGGAAAGTAGAAGGCCACACTCAGATCTTCTGGAAAGCATTGTTTCTGACGTTTCTTGCATTGAGTTCCTGGATTTTCCCATGAAGGGTAGAAGTGCTGTACAGCCTCCAAGCCAGAAATACCAATGCAGAATAACAGAATTTGAAGGGACCTTGGTGGTCTTCAGGTCCAATCTCCTGATCAAGTAGGACACCCTATATCTGGTGTCAGCAACCTGTGGCCTGGAGCTGCATGCAGCTCTTTGGGCCCTCTGCTGTGGCTCCCTGTCAGGTGATCCCACCACTGGCTGGCCCCGGCCTTCGCCCTCCCCTCCCAGTCACTCCTTGCCTGGCCTGAGAAGGTAAGAGCGACAGCGGTGGATGGAGAAGTGGCCAGGGAAGAGACAGAGCGATACAGAGCGAGGGGGTGGGAGGGAGAGAGGGAGAAGGGAGGGGGAGAGAGAGATGTCAAAAGGGTTTTGTGGTTCCCAGTGTTTTTTAACAATCAGTTCTCTGCACTAATGACCAGCTGGGTAGGGGGATCATGTGACTGGTGGAAGTGAGTGACATGGAGGTCTTCTAGCCCAATCCCCTGCTCAAGCAGGAGACCCTATTCCATGTCAGACAGATGGCCGTCCAGTCTCCTTAAAAACTTTCAGTGATGGAGCACCCACAATTTCTGAAGGCAAGCTGCTCCACTGGTTAATTGTTCTCACTGTCAGGAAAGTTCTCCTTAGTTCTAGGTTGCTTCTCTCCTTGACTGGTTTCCATCTGTTGCTTCTTGTCTAGCCTTCTTATTCTTTGGAGAATAGGTTGACCCCATCTTCTTTGTGGCAGCCCCTGAGATATTGGAACACATTTAAAAAACTATATAGGAAAGTAAGGACAAACAGAGCATTTGGTAACATTAGTATCTGTCTTTCCAAAGAACAGGGTTGATTATTGCATGTGAAGCTGATTTGCAGTTTATGGCCCTTATTTTGGATGCCAGGACCACTCTTTTTCTAGTTCCCATAAAGCTGTGTGATCTATCTATCTACCTACCTACCTATCATCTATCTATCTATCTATCTATCTATCTATCTATCTATCTATCTATCTATCTATCTATCTATCCATCCATCCATCCTTCCATCCATCCATCTATCACACACACATCAGTGGTGGGTTGGTACCGGTTCGCCCCAGATTGGGCAAACCAGTAGCGGTGGTGGCGGGAGGCTCCATCCACCCACCCGGACACTTCTGCACATGTGCAGTAGCTTCTGTGCATGCCCAAAAGCATTGCAAGCGCGAGAGCACACAGAAGCGTGTCAGGACGGGTTATGAAACCCGCCCCGACACACACGCACACACAGAGCCCACTCCCCAGATAATTTCATACAGGATACAATCCGTAAAAAACAAGATAATACACCAGGTAAACAAATAATAGTCATAATTATCTGACAGGTATTGGTAAGCTTAGTTGAGTTATTTTTTTAAAGCTATGTGTGAATATTTAGAACTTGTTAATACCTATATTAGAGACCAGTAGGAGATGTCATAACTGGATTCTTGATGGAAAGGTAGGGACGAAAAGAAATTTAACAGTGGGAAACCACTTCAGACCCATTGCTAAGATGAAAGTAAGGCGATCTCTGTGAAGTCAGTAAGAACTTGACTTGAAAGCGATAACTTCAAAGCAAAGGATGAATGAATTGAAACCACAATAATGTAATGAATAAGTGATGTGCTTTGTGTGAGTTTACAGCTCTGTGTATGACAATCTCAAGGTCAAGAGTTAGTTTAAGACATTGCCTCCTTCTGAACTTACTGTAGGTTTCTAATGTGAATCAGATTTGTGCCTAAAATGAGACTTAGCAATTTTAGGGGCATTAAATTGTTTGTATCAGACTCTGTGTACAGTCTATTTTAATCAATTCAGATGTTCTAAATTTTGGCCAGGCTATCCAGATTCTGCACGGGAAAATGAACTGAATTCAGTGACCCATTGAACCTTTGAGGGATGAGTAACTGCATTAAGCTAATATTTGTTCTGACAGCACCGAAGGTAACTTGAACTTTACAGAGCACTAGATGCCATCTCAATGATCCAAACTCATCCCTCACCAGTTCTCTGTCTTCTCTGAGAGTTTAAACTGTAGTCAAACATATTAAAGGGTTGGAATTCCAACCTGGAATGGAACCTGGAATATGGGGTCATGTTTTAGACACTGTGCTCATTATTTTCCCAGAAGATGGGAGTGGTGGGGTTATCAAGGTAATGAGAATCCAATCAAAGATTTTCTGAATTTGACTGCTGTATAATTCCATGCTTTTTTCAGGCGTAAAAGACTATTAATCCTTTCCTGTTGTATGCCTTCAAGAACAATGTCAGAAGAAATATCTCCTTTAAATGAAGCCCATCTTGTCTTCATGAATGTCTCCATGTGATTTTCTTAGCGGTGGTTTTCCAGGATGTGTTATCAACTTCCTAATTTAGTTTATGATTTATAACTGCCTGCTCTTCTCTCATCTAAGCACTAACCAGGTTGTCCCTGTTTAGTTTTCTTGACCTCACCTTGAGTTAATGAGAAGTTTCCATGTTGCTGGGTAATAATAGTACAGAACAGAATGTAGAGTAGAAGAGAGTAGAGTAGAGTAGAGTAGAGTAGAGTAGAGTAGAGTAGAGTAGAATAGAATAGAATAGAATAGAATAGAATAGAATAGAATAGAATAGAATAGAATAGAATAGAATAGAATCAGAACAGGAGCAGAACAGGAGCAGAACAGGAGCAGAACAGGAGCAGAAGAGGAATAAGAGTAGAGTAGAGTAGAGTAGAGTAGAGTAGAGTAGAATAGAATAGAATAGAATAGAATAGAATAGAATAGAATAGAATAGAATAGAATAGAATAGAATAGAATAGAACCTTTATTGATTTAGTCATTTGACCATATCAAAAATATGGTTCTAGAAGACTGAAATAGGCAGATCCTGAACTGCCACTGCTTCTCATTTAAAGAATTAACCCATATAAACTAGAGTAAACATTGAATTTTCCCAATGGTTCTAAGTTATGAATACAGCCAGACTAACAGTCAGCTACACCCGAACCTAATTTTCCGATACAATTCTAAAGAAGATAACAACCAGCCTCCTTTTCTTCTCCCTGCCCAAGTCATCTTCCCAGATGAATGTCCCTTTTTCTGTACAGGTGGCCCCTATCTCCTTCCTTTCTAGGGGAGGGGATGCTCAGCCTTTATGCTGGAAGCCCCCCCCCCCCAAACAGCATCTGTGCCTTCTCCAAAATCAGAACCTCCCTCCTCCGGGCGCTTCACTTAACATGACGACTTTGATGGATTTAGTCAACGGTATCTCTGAAGGGTGGGTGCGGGAGGATCCTGTCCGCCAACGGTATCTCAAACAGGAGTTCTTTTGGTCAGGACCCCTGTAATGGGTTTGGTAGGCACACTCAAACAAGTGTGGCTTCCGATGAATTGATCACAGAATTAATCTGGTCCTTGGCTGAGTCCTCAGGAGCCAGCTCTTTGTCCCAATCTTCCAAGCATCCCCCCCTCCTGGCAAGTTTGAAATGTGAGGTGCCTGGGTTTTCCTTTCCTCCTTCTCCCTCTCTTCTCCCTCTCTTCTCCTTCTCTCTCTCTCTCTCTCTCTCTTTCTCTCTCTCTCTCTCTCTTTCTCTCTCTCTCTCTCTCTCTCTCTCTCTCTCTCTCTCTCCCTTTTTGGCAAAGGGACTGTGTCGGCTTGTCTCGCGCGTGTATCTATGTTGGCGAGGGGGTCTTGTGCATTGAGACGCCCGCGTTAAGTGATGGATAGAATGGGCGAGGACCAGAACAGGCTGTTAGACACTCCAGAAAGAAAGCGTCCCTGCCAGGAACATGCAGCAGAGGTGAGACTTTTCCCGAAGGGTTTGGTGGGCTGGTTGGGATCCCCCGCCCTCCTTGTGGGTGGGAGTGGGGGCTGAGTCCAGGAGCCTCCCTCCTTGCTCCCAAACCCACTGCCCATCCCTGCCCGGCGGAGGCTTAGCCAGTGCCCCCTTGCTCCTTTCAGGTCTGTCCGCGCAGACGTGTGAAGTTGGCAAGCCGAACCTGATTCTCTTTTCATTGTCTCTGGAGGGTTCTTGCTGGAAACACAAATCACCGCTTGGCAAGTACAGCGGGAGCCCATTAGCAAGGCTCCATCTGTGATTGGTTTCGCCTGGAAACCGGGAGACAAGCAATGCATAATTGATGTGTGTGTGAGTGTATGTGTGTGTGTTTGTGCTGGACAGGGGAAGAAGAAGAAGAAGAAGAAGAAGAAGAAGAAGAAGGGGAAAAAAAGAAAGGCATTGAACAGCAGCGAGCAGGATGCCCATCCTTGAGGGGGGAGCCAGCCCAGGCTTGCAAATAACTCCAAGCTGCATGGTCCTGAGATTAAGGTAGCCCCATATTTTTCTTTGTTCTGGACCACATGATTGCTGCTCCAAGTCTTTCCAGCCATATGGGCCTGGCTCTTTCCCCCCCCCCACTCCTCCTCCTCCTCCTCCTTGCCCGAGAAGAAAAGGGAGGGAGAAAACTCAACCCTCCCTTCCCACGGTGGGCATGCAAAAGCCGGTTAGGTTTTGAATGAAAAATAACTTGTGGGTAAGTTGCTGTCTTCAGAAGGGGTGTGTGTGTGTGGGGAGAAGGCATGTGGGGCGTTTCAGGGTGTGCGTGCTCGGTCTAGCCACTCTAAGGGTGGTGTGTGGTGGGGGGGAAGTGTGCGCACGTGCGTGACACAGGAGAGAGAGAGGGAGGGAAGGAGGGAGGGAGGGAAAGCATTGTGGGTAGAAGCGTGTCAGAGATGCCGAGGGAGGAAGGAAAGACACCACTTCTCTTGCAAGCTGCAGCCGACGGTTTTATAGAGGATGCTTGTCGCATTGTTGGAGGGTTGTCGCTGTCATGATTAAAATACATCTTTGGGGTTGTCTTGGAGTTCTGGTTTGAAACCCGATGGTTGTCTTCCCTGGGGGTGGGGGTGAGTGATTCTGTTCAGAAACCTGCCCGGTTAAAACCAGACCAAAATGTTTTTGTCCTTGATTGATTGGGTTTGTAACCATGGTGAAGAGAATCTGGGGATGGGGAAAACGGGGGCCTTTTGTCCGGCGCTTCAGCAGGTTTTGCAACAGCCCTAAATTGCTCCGTTTTTCCTCCCATCGTCAAGCCTCTGGAGCATTTGCCCCCCACCTCCGCTGTTACACTTCAACATTATAAGAGGGGGAAAATTCTGAAAATGAATCAGTGGTTTTTACCTGCCAGACGTTGGGCAAACGCCTCCCATTGTACGTTCTTGAAGCATTGAGGATTTGTGCACGAAGATCATATCGGTGCCATTTCAAACCCCAACGTAGGTTCGCTTTCACACTCTCTTTCCTGCCAAAATTGGTCCTGATCAATTGTGATCTGATTATGACATGGTTGACTCTTAAAGACTTAGATGTACAAGGAAACCTTGATCGGCAATTAGCTGAAGCAGTTATGCTTTCTACTTTGACCACAACTATTCCAGTGGTGGGTTGGTACCGGTTCGCCCCGTATCGGGCGAACTGGTAGCGGCGGCGGGCACACGAGCGAACCGGTAGCAAACTAAGTTGAAACCCACTACTGAACTATTCCTGTTGTCCTTCTTTTTGAGAAAGACATTGGACAAAGATTTGTCTGAAAGGGGATTTGGGTCTCCTACTTGAGCGGAGGGGAGGGTTAGACCAAGACTTCGGAGATCCCTTTCAACTCATGTTCTTCTGTTCTTCTTGTGTTTCTGACTTTAAATATGGGGAGAAGGGACACGAAGAATAGATTGCAGCAGGCTAAAGAAATTGATCGTGGCTTAAGAGGGTAATATATATATATATATATATTAATCCAAGCTTGCAGAGTTTCAACTGCCGAAATGGGAAAATAGAAATCCAGACAGACCGTTGGATTGTAAACTCTGCCACTTTTTCAATCCGTGCACCCCCCCAGGATGATGTCACCATCCTCAAGCGAGGCGGAGTTACAGTCCAGGTAGCATGTGTCAATTTTCTGCATGAGGGAAGCCTGGCCAGGAGGGGGCCAAATAGAGGAGAGTGTTTGCTTTGTAGTCCTTTCCAAAGTTTTCTGGAAAGCAAATTGCAACATTTCCCAGCACAATTCGGTTCTGTTGGCTGCCGGTCCAAAATTGGCTGGATGAGACTGTTTGCCCAGCTTGGCTTGAAATTGAATTTCAGATATAAGAAATGAAAAGGAACAGGGAGGAGTGAATAATCAAGAAATGAAGGTTTATTGAATGCAACAAATGTTTTGATAAACAATATAACAGTAACAGGTGGTCCTTCTTTCTTTCTTTCTTTCTTTCCTTCCTTCCTTCCTTCCTTCCTTCTCTCCCTCCCTCTTTCCTCTTTCCCCTTCCTCTCTCCCTCCATCCTCCCTCCCTCCCTCCCTCCATCCTGCTTTCCTTTCTTCCATCTAGTTTATTTGTTTCCCTCCCTCCCTCCTTCCTCTCTCCCTCCCTCCCTCCCTTCCTCTCTCCCTCCTGCTTTCCTTTTTTCCATCTAGTTTCCTTCCTTTCTTCTCTCCCTCCCTCCTTCCTCTCTCCCTCTCTTCCTCCATCCCGCTTTCCTTTCTTCCATCTAGTTTCCTTCCTCCCTCCCTCTCGCTTTCTTTTCTTCCATCCAGTTTCCTTCCTCCCTCCCTCCCTTTTAATATTTCAAAAGTTCCTGTCCATTGCTTTCCCCTGATTGAACTTTCTCTCGCTCTTTCTCTCGCTCTTTTTTTTTTTTTCTAATGAGCCAAACGAACCTCGTAATGGACAAAACTGAATTCAGACAGCATGTAAACATTGTGTTTGGTTCAGGTGATACAAGTGGTCCTCGACTTACAACAGTTCATTTAGTGACTGTTCAAAGTTACAACAGCACGATTCCTTATTTGTGTAAGAAAGCATTTGGATTGATTCAAATGATTGTAGAGAAAAATGTTTTGCAGGGCAGCTAGAGGTGGTCAAAAGACAACCCGTTGCCTTGAAGTGAGCGATCTTGACTCATAATGACGTCCCGGTGGATCTGGGACCTTCCATAGAGTTAAAAGTCAAGTTCCAGGTAAAGCTGACTTTTGAAATTGATTGATGGTGAACTTTGTCAATGCTGGTGGCATTCAAGCGGTGTTCCAGATGTTTGGGCCTTGCACCCAAAAACAACTGTTGATCTTAGAGCTCTCTTTGCTTTCTTTCAGCACGATCGTTCAATTTCTATTGGCAGATCTTTGTGTTTGGTGATCCTCTCCAGTTCTTCTTCTTCTCTTCTACTGTCTCCAACTCCAGACTATCCAGAATTTTTTCGCCTTTCTTATTGACACATTCACTCTCGGGTGTTACGTGGCAGGTGCTTGTTGGTTTGAATTCTCGAGTGACAGAGGGCTTCGTTGCCTGTCGCTTTGTCTATTTTGCGATTCCCTGCCTCCCCCTCCCAATTATTCTTGGAAATTCAGGTAAACCTCAACTTACAACCACAATTGAGCCCTACCTTTCTGTTGCTAAGCGAAAGATTATGTTGCTAAGTGAGAGGGATCTTGGAGTCCTAGTGGACAACCATTTAAATATGAGCCAGCCGTGTGCAGCAGCTGCCAAAAAAGCCAACACAGTTCTAGGCTGCATCAACAGAGGGATAGAATCAAGATCACGTGAAGTGTTAATTCCACTTTATAATGCCTTGGTAAGGCCACACTTGGAATCCTGCATCCAGTTTTGGTCGTCATGATGTAAAAAAGATGTGGAGACTCTAGAAAGAGGGCAGAGAAGAGCAACAAAGCTGATTAAGAAATTAGAGGCTAAAACATATGAAGAACGGTTGCAGGAACTGGGTATGTCTAGTTTAATGAAGAGAAGGACTAGGGGAGACATGATGGCAGTCTTCCAATATCTCAGTGACTGCCACAAACAAGAGGGAGTCAAGCTATTCTCCAAAGCACCTGAGGGCAGGACAAGAAGCAACAGATGGAAAGTAATCAAGGAGAGAAGCAACTTAGAACTAAGGAGAAATTTCCTGACCGTTAGAACAATTAATCAGTGAATAACTTGCCTCCAGAAACTGTGAATGCTCCAACACTGGAAGTTTTTAAGAAGAGATTGGATAACCATTTGTCTGAAGTCGTGTAGGGTTTCCTGCCTAAGCAGGGGGTTGGACTAGAAGTCCTCCAAGTTCCCTTCCAACTCTGTTATTCTATATTCTAAGATTCGTTAAATGAGTTTTGCTCCATTCTACCACCCTTCTTCCCATCGTGGTTAAGTGAAGTTGACAAGTGAGTAACCTGGTTGTGAAGTGAATCTGGCTTCCCCATGGACTTCGCTTCTCGGAAGGTCACACTGGGACACTGAAGCCGTCATAAACATGAGTCAGCTGCCAAGCGTCTGAATTTTGATCACATGACCATGGGGGGATGCTGCAATGGTCGTACCTGTGGAAAAAAACCCGGTTATGATCACTTTTTTCGGGGCTGTCGTCACCTCAAACCAAGGACTACCTGTATTCCAGTGCACCATTGTGGCGACTTTGCCGTACCATTGTTTCTAATCAGTTTGTCCAGTCCTCTTTTGCAGCCGCTAACAAGGAGGTGCCATTTTGCTGTCTGTTGCTATCTTTGCCATTCTGGCATGGTGTATATTTGCGGTGTAGTCACGCATCCACAGCACCAAGAACGATCATAAGATTAATACCCCCCCTTTTTTTTAATGTGCGGTCAGGCTCGGAGATGAGACAGCCAAACTTCTGTGTCAGCAACCCTGGCTTGTAATGTTTAATTTCCTGGTGCCAATGAAACTTTGCCTTTTCTTAATGCTTGCCTGATCTGCAGATTTATGGCCTGCAAATAATTTGGTGATCTGCTTAATGCCGTCTCTGTTGTTAGACATGGAGTGATTCTCTGGAGCTGGACTTGATGATTAGATCAACTCTCAATGTTTAAAGACGAATGCTACCTAATTCGGGATGCGCAAGGGAAAAAGGAAAGTAGACAGAAACGAATGAATCACTGCAATTATTCCAGATAAGATATTGTTTGGCAAGGGTGCAGCCTGTTATGGAGATCACATCCACCAGCCGTTACTAAGCAGAGAATGTTAATCATATATCTTGCAGGAAAGACTATGGGAACCAATAGAGTTGGCTCACTTAGAAGTATCTTACTTTACTTTTATTTGATTTATATACCGCCCTACTCCCGAAGGACTCAGGGCGGTGAACAACAAACAATAAAATACATATATACAAAATTTAAAAAGCAGAATTAAAATCGAATTAAATAGTTTGGCCCAGACAGATTAAAACCCCAATCAATTTAAAACAAATTTAAATTTTGAGTATTAAAAATATTAAAAAATATTAAAATTATTAAAATTGTTTAAAAAGAGGGAGAAAGTTAGGCCAGGCCCGCCTGGTGAAATAAAAAGGTCTTTAGAGCGCGGCGGAAGGTGCGCAGATCCGGAATCCTCCGTATCTCGGGGGGAGCTCGTTCCAGATAGTAGGTGCCCCCACAGAGAAGGCTCTCCCCCTGGGGGCCGCCAGTCGACATTGTTTGGCCGACGGCACCCGGAGGAGCCCCTGTCTATGAGAGCGTACCGGCCGGTGGGAGGCTATTGGTGGTAGTAGGTGGTCCCGCAAGTACCCAGGTCCTGAGCCATGGAGCACTTTAAAGGTGGTAACCAAAACCTTGAATCGCACCCGGAAGACCACCAGGAGCCAGTGAAGCTCACGCAGGAGGGGTGTTACATGAGAGCGCCATGTCGCTCCCATAACCACCCACACGGCTGCACTCTGCGCCAGTTGGAGCCTCCGGGTGCTCCTCAAGGGGAGTCCCATGTAGAGAGTGTTACAATAGTGCAGGCGGGAGGTGACGAGGGCATGAGTGACTGTGCGTAAGGAGTCCCGATCCAGAAAGGGACGCAACTGGAGAATCAGGCGAACCTGATAAAAAATCCTCCCGGTCACGGCCATCAAGTGCTCTTCTAAAGACAGCCGTGAATCCAGGAGGACGCCCAAGTTGTGCGCCCTCTCCGTGGGGGCCAATGATTCGCCTCCAATAGTCAGTGATGGCGCCAACTGACTATATCGGGACGTCAGAAACCACAGCCACTCAGTCTTGGATGAGTTGAGCCTGAGCCTATTCCTCCCCATCCAGATCCGCACAGCCTCCAGGCACCAGGACATCACTTCAAGGGCATCGTTGGGGTGGTCTGGGGTGGAGATGTACAGCTGGGTGTCATCAGCGTACTGGTGGTACTTCACCCCGAAACCACGGATGATCTCGCCCAGCGGCTTCACATAAATGTTGAACAGGAGGGGCGAGAGGACTGACCCTTGCGGCACCCCGCATATGAGGGGCCTCGGGGTCGACCTCTGCCCCCCTGTCAACACAGACTGCGACCGGTCAGAGAGAAAGGAGGAGAACCACTGCAACACAGTGCCTCCCACCCCTAACTCTTCCAGCCGGTGCAGCATGATACCATGGTCGATGGTATCAACAGCCGCTGAGAGATCTAACAGGACCAGGACAGAGAGGAGCACCCCCTGTCCCAAGCCCTCCAGAGATCATCTACCAATGCGACCAATGCCGTTTCCATGCTGTACCCTGAAGCCCGACTGGAACGGATCCAGATACGTCCCTTCATCCGGGTGCTGGGGGAGCTGTTGCACAACAGCTGGAGCAGTGCTTTTAGAACAATTGTTATTTGATTATGCTAATCAATCAAACATTAATTTAACACAGGGGTCTCCAACCTTGGCAACTTTAAGCCTGGCGGACTTCAACTTCCAGAATTCCCAGAAGCAAGCTGGCTGGGGAATTCTGGGAGTTGAAGTCCGCCAGGCTTAAAGTTGCCAAGATTGCAGACCTCTGATTTAACACAATCAAGTAATGTTTTTAAAGATTAAAGGTAAAGGTTTCCCTCACACATACGTCCTAGTCCTGTGATGGCGAACCTATGGCACACATGTCAGAACTGGCCATCTCTCCGAAAATGCGTGCTGTTGCCTGTTGCTCTTCTGGGTTCCGGCGCACCAGCCAGCTGGTCTTTGTGTGCACAGGAATGCCACCCACCCATACATCTCTATTCCATCTTCTGTCCTTCTCCCTCTCCCTCTCCCTCTCCCTCTCCCTCTCCCTCTCCCTCTCCCTCTCCCTCTCCCTCTCTCTCATTACTATAAAATTTACCCTTAATCCTAATAGCACGAGGAAAGCCAGAAAGATTCTCAATCTGGTCCCACATAAAGATACAGGCTTCCAGCCAAATCAGTCCATCTTTTTCAAGTATTGCATCTTGGCATGCTTGCCCTTCATCCAAGAATATTTTAAGACCTCTCCGGACTGTATAATTGAATGGAACCATTCTTTGTTACTTTACCCAACAGACCTCGCAGAAATCCTAAACAGTCACTTCCAACCCTTGAGAGCCCTCAGTTATTGAAGGCTGTCTGAAGTTCTTTTGTGCACATCAAGGCCAAGTCTGCATGTATTTGTGCAGAGGAGAAGATATTATTAATGTATCTCCCTGCATCAAAGTTGTAGGGAGAATGAGATATTTTCTAATTTGACTGGATACTGGCAGGGCTTGCAAAACAAACTTCAACAGATCAAGTAACGACCAGTATATTCATCTGCAGAACCTGCTACGGTTGCTTTGACTGTTTGAATCAGGGGTGAAATGCTACCCGTTTGGACCGGTTCTCCTGAACCGGTAGTAAAAACTGCTACCGGTTCGGGTGAACCCGTATTTCCGACAATCAGCTGGGCAATGATCAGCTGTGATGCGCAATTTATATTAGCTAGAATTGTTGGATTTCCTGCTTTCTAGCTAATCTAAATCATGTGGCACAGCGGATTCCCCCCCCCCCTCACTGTTCTACTTACCTTTGCAGACTCGGAAGGCTTCAAAATATTCCTTTTTTAGCATTGCGCGCATGAAACACACGCTCAGTAGCAGACTCACAGAACTGGTAGCAGACTTCAGAGGATTTCACCACTGGTTTGAGTCAATGTATGGGTGGGCTTGGCCTTAACCTGTTAAGCAAATCCAGTCTTCTTAACTCCAGAAAAAGGAAAGAATGCACTTAACTGGATCAATGACAAGACAGCCTTTGAGCCTAAACAGAGTCCTTCTCATTCTCGAAGCCAGAGTTCCCCAACCTTTCCAGGTTGGCAGCCCAGTGCGGTGGGGGAGGAAGGGGGGGGAAAGAGGAGATGGTTTTGTGGGAGGGACGGATACATGTGTGTGCATGAGCAGGACCGTGAGCCCCCGCAAATAGGCCACGGAGCTCATTCTGAATGGATATTGCATCTAGGTTCTCTTCCTATAAAGGATGACTTCTCCTCCTCCTCCGTCTCCTTTCACTGTACTTCATCCTCCTCCTTTTCTTCTTTTCATCTTTGTTCTAATTCCACTTTGCTTCCAATGGGATACCACGATGGTAACACTAGTCTGTAAGGGTCGTATATATTTTACTCCCATTAAACCTCTTCTTTTAAGCTAATTGTTGGTTAATGAACACCGCGGGGTTCTTAATTGGTGGTGAGGAGAAAAATGGCTCCTTCATTTTTAGCTTCAGCAATGCTTATGATCGACTTAAATTAATTCATAGTAAGTTGACACAGTTGATAAGACTCTCCGAGGTCATGAAATAACTGGGGAATTTTGGGAGGACAGGGAAAGAAAATGAAGGGTTAATGGGAAAATCCTTCAAACATTTTTCACCAAAATGTGGCCACCATAAACATTGAAATCATCCTCAGAATGCCAATTTCATAGGCTACTGAAATGAATGTCCACAACAAATGGGGTTTTCTCCTAACTGAAATCAACCTTGTAGTTTCGTAGCTTTGTGAAGCAAGTACGCAGCTGAACGTGACGCATGGTCACTCATACCCTCGTCACTTCCCTCCTGGACTACTGTAATGCTCTCTATATGGGGCTTCCCTTGAGGAGCACCCGGAGGCTCCAACTGGTTCAGAATGCAGCTGCGCAGGTGGTTATGGGAGCGACGTGGCGTTCCCATGTAACACCTTTCCTGCGCGAGCTGCACTGGCTCCCGGTGGTCTTCTGGGTGTGCTTCAAGGTCTTGGTTACCACCTTTAGAGCGCTCCATGGCTTAGGACCTGGGTACTTACGAGACCGCCTTCTGCCACCAGTAGCCTCTCACCGGCCAGTACGCTCCCATAGAGAGGGGCTCCTCAGGGTGCTGTCAGCCAAACAGTGTTGACTGGCGGCCCCCAGGGGGAGAGCCTTCTCTGTGGGGGCACCTGCCATCTGGAACGAGCTCCCCCCAGAGATACGGAGGATCCCAGACTTATGCACTTTCCGCTGTGCCCTCAAGACCTTTTTATTTCAACAGGCTGGCCTGACTTAACCTCCTTTTTAATTGTTAATTTTAAATTTCTTTTAAAATAATAGGGGTGTTTTAAATTGTTTGGGCCAAATTATTTAATGTGCTTTTATATTGTTTTTAAATTTTGTATTATGTGTGTTTTATGTTTTGGCTGTTCACCGCCCTGAGTCCTTCGGGAGTAGGGTGGTATATAAATTCAATAATGCTAAGCGTAATTTATATTTAGATTATGCTCAATGAATTTCACTTCTTCTCTCTAAACCTTCATTTAAGAGTTCCTTGGGCTTCAGTTCTTCAGTTCTCTAGGAGTAGATCATTGTGAGTAGATTCGGTCTTACCTAAGCATAGTACATAAAATCATCTGTTACAATGTCCTACCAGCCAATGAATACTTCAGCTTCAACCAAAACAATACAAGAGAACACAATAGATACAAACTCATGGTAAATCGATCCAAACTAGATTGCAGAAAATACGACTTCAGTAACAGAGTGGTCAACGCCTGGAATGCACTACCTGACTCTGTGGTTACTTCCCCAAACCCCCATAACTTTAACCTTAGACTGTCTACTGTAGACCTCACCCCATTCCTAAGAGGTCTGTAAGGGGCGTGCATAAGCTCACTGGCGTGCCTACCGTCCCTGTCCTAATGTTTTATTCATATCCTTTTCATGTATTTATAATTATGTTTACACTTGTATCTGTCATAAAATACATGCTTGACAAAAATTATATATGTACACATACATACATACATACATATATACATATATATATATACAAATATATACACATACATACATATACACATACATAAGAAAATAGATACATACACACACACACACACACACACACACACACACACACACACACACACACATATATATATATATATATATATATATATATATATATATATATATATATATATATGATGGGAGCTAAATAGCTTGAAATAGATCTATACTAGTCTCCCTTTATTTCTTTATCAGCAAATATAAATTTGGTATAAAATGGTTTGTCATGAATGTGACTGCTTGAGGGCTCCTGGATTGGAGCTGAAAGGCGAAAGGGAAGCAGTATGCTCCCTCCCACATGTTAGGATAGAACAGGTGTCTCGATAGAAAAACATATATACATACATACATACATACATACATACATACATACATACATACAGTATAATTAATTTATATTTTGCTGATAAAGAAATAAAGGGATACTAGTATAGATCTATTTCAAGCTATTTAGTTCTCATCAGCTAGCCATACCCTTCTGTGATTTGAACCTGGGTTTGCATACATATTAGGCAAGCAAGCTATATATATATATAGTTCTATCCTAAGCCATGTTAGCATGCCAAGAAGGTTGAATAGCTGGAGCCGTTTTCGAGCAGATAAGAATCTACGGATCCTTTTTATGCAATCGTTATACGGCAACTGGAGTTTTGTGACCTTTTGAAAACATTAGAGGGCATCTTGCTCCCTGCTCTTTGCAGCTTATCTTCAAGATGCTTTCATAAGCAATATCTTAGTCATACAAGCAAAGCATAAACGCAGACCTCCCGGGCACTCAAGAGTTACAAATTGGATGTGCTAGTTCACTTGTTGGTTTTTTCATTTTTTTAAATCAATAGGTTTGAGTCCATCAGAGCTGCAAAAAAAGGCTATGCAGGAGCAGAGATGGCTAATACTCAGATGGGGATTCTCAATTAGTTCCAGGCAGGGGTGAAATCCAGCAGGTTCCGACAGGTTCTGGAGAACCGGTAGCGGAAATTTTGAGCAGTTCGGAGAACCGGTAGCAGAAATTTTGAGTAGTTCGGAGAAGCAGCAAATGCCACCTCTGGCTGGCCCCAGAGTGGGGTGAGAATGGAGATTTTGCAGTATCCTTCCCCTACCACGCCCACCAAGCCATACCCACAGAACCGGTAGTAAAAAAAATTGGATTTCACCACTGATTCCAGGGATGTAGGCCAGGGTGGGAAATAACAGAATAACAGAGTGACAATGTTGGAAGGGACCTTAGAGATCTTCTAGCCCAACCCCCTGCTCAAGCAGGAGACCCAAAACCAGACTGTCCAATCTCTTCTTAAAAAGCTCCAGTGATGGAGCACCATATGGTATATATATAAAAAATTAGATAAGAATCAGAATTGCTTTTTGTGAGATGGGTGCCTGTATAAATGTGGTACATAAGCAGTGGTGGGATGCAACAGGTTTAAAAACCGGTTCGGTGAGCTTGAGCACAGCGTTCAAAATACAGCCATTTGAAGCTCAGCTGCTTACCTTCTAAGGCAGCCCAGTAAGTAGAACAGTGGAGGTGCGGAAATCAGCTGAGAACAGAAAGAAGGCAATATAGGATAAGGCAGGGGCAGGTGGGCGGGGCCAGCTGATCGTCGGAACTACCAGTTTGCCTGAACCGGTCCAAACTGGCAGCAGCCCACCATTGTACATAAATACAGGTAACCCTTGATTTACAGCCATTCATTTCATGTCCAAGTTTACAACACTACTGAAAAAAATGACTGATGATATTTTTTTTCACACTTATGACTGTTGCAGCATCACCAGGGTCAGGTGATCAAAATTCAGACACCTGTCAACTGATTCGCATTTACGATGGTCGCAGTGTCCCGGGATCAAGGGATCACTTTTTGGGACCTTCTGACAAGCACCGTCACCAGGGAAGCCAGATTTGCTTAATAACTGTGTGATTAACTTAGCAACCGTGGCAAGCAAGGTCGCAAAATGGGGCAAAATTCACTTAACAACCATCTCGCTTGGCAACGGAAATGTTGTGCTGCATTGGGGGGGGGTCAAGGAGTACCTATAAACACCCCATATGATAGAACACAAATTCTACAAGCCTCTAGTAGGATGGGGGGAAGGGCTGATTGAAAACTGTCAGGTATAAAAGAAATCTGGGTTCTTGAAGTGTTAGGCCACTGCATGATTCTGCTTTGTTCGGTTAGATCCAGGGGTCAGCAACCTGCGGTTCTGGAGCCGTATGTGGTTCTTCCATCCCTCTGCTGCGGCTCCCTGTTGCCAGTCAGCTCCACAATTGATAGGACTTTCAGTTAGGATAGGTAGAGGAGGCGTTAGGAGGAGACACTATGGTGGGGGAAGTGGACTTCCGGGGGGCTTCCGGTTAGGGGCTTTGTGGCTCTTTGAGTGTTTAAGGTTGCCGACCTCTGAATTAGATCAATATGAACATGGCCTTTTATTTATTACTTTGGAAATCTTTTGGAATCATCTCTCTTTCGAGAGGCCCAAAGATCTCCCTGTCTCCTTTGTTCTTCTGTTTGGTTTTTGCATAACCATTTTGAAGGGGGGGGTGTTGGCAGAGACCCCCACCCACCCTCTTTTTCTTCTGCTGCTAATGCTCAGTGAATATCAGATTTTTTTTTAATCTAATAGAAAATCCATCAAGTAGAACTCCGCTTCTCTATTTCGAAGGTCCAATTAAGCTGATCGCTCAGCACTTCTACCGTTTTTATAATCTGTTCCAGGAATTTCATGTTTAGCCTGTTTAATGCCTCATTAATCCCTGCTGGAGGATGATATATATTAAGGAAAGCCAGATTATAAAACTTTAATCTAGTGATTTCCCCAATCTGCTGAAAAGGATAGACGGTTAAGGATGCCAAATTTAAGGGGGTTCACCTAGGAAACCTTTGGATGCCAAGTGGACACGTTTTCTCCTGTGTTATTTCCAGGAGCTGGGAAGATCACTTCTTCAGTTTGTTGATGTTGGTCCAGACTAGGGGTCGGCAACCTTAAACACCAAAAGAGCCACAAAGGTCCTAACCAGAAGCCCCCGTTCAATTCTGGAGCTGACCAGAAGTCCGGTTTCCCCACCATAGAGTCTCCTCCTAGCGTTTTAGTGGCCCCTTTGCCTGAAGACCAATAATTAGTCAGGATCAGAAGTTGCCGTTAGATTTTGTCATGCAAGGGCCATTTGATTTTGCCTTGCGCTCACCAATTCCTACAGCAAAACAATCTTTATATAATGCAAACAGGAATCAGGGGTGTTATCAGCTAAGCTGGCCCGGAGCCTGGTTAGAAATATAAGGAAATGAGACTGGACTAAGCTCACCTGGCTGGCGTCCAGGCTGAAGGAAAGGCCAGAAGGGTGAGGGTCTCCCTGATTCTAGCCCATCTCCTTCACCACTACCTCATGCCAAGTCTCTGTAGGAGATGCTAGCGCATGTGTCACAATCTGCAGGAACAGGATATAGTTGATGCAGCTAGTTTTTTGCTCAGTTCATGAGACTTCCTACCACCCACCTACCTTCCTTCCTCCCTCCCTCCCTTCCTCCCTCCCTCCCTCCCTCCCTCCTTTCCTTCCTTTCTCCTGCCCTCCTTTCCTTCCTTCCTTCCTCCCTCCCTGCCACTTTCGTTTCTTCCATCCAGTTTTGTTTCCTTCCTTCATTCCTTCCTTCTTTCTTTCCTTCCTTCCTTCCTCCCTCCCTCCCTCCCTCCTTTTCCTCCTTTCTCCCTCCTTTCCCATTCTCTCCTTTTCTTTTCCCTTCCCTTCCCATCTTGGTGACATCCTTTACTTCCCAAACCATTTTTCACCCAATGCTGCCCTCCCTGCCCACTTCCCTGTGTCAAATTGCGGCAGATAAATTCCAACATTGTGGATCTTCCTCCTTGCTACTTTCTTTGCAGAGTTAACAAGCACCGTGTGGCGTTTCCACATTGCATAATCTTTATATCATGTATGGTATTCCATTTCATTGTGTTACATTGTATTCAGTAATAGCCACCTTTAAAGATTCTTCAGATATTTATAATTAAGCTAAAATCCCTGCAGTGGATCTGCAGCAGGCAAAAATAATCGTTTCATTTTAGTGTATTTAAATAGAAATTAAATGTGATGCCCTATTCAGTGTAAATCACTGTTTAGTAGAATAAATAAGTAAATAACAAAACCAAACAAAATATATATATATAAAGCTGTCCTGGTTAGTTTTACATTTTCTTTCTTCCTAACAAGTTAATATTCCTAATCTTACACCTGACTGTGCATTTTGAATTAATTTTATTATGCTAAACTAATTAACAGGGGAAAAAAACAATATGAATGTTAAGGCTTAGCATGGTTCAAAAATTATTGAGCAGGTCTGTGCTATTTATTAAAGCAACACCATCTGTTTTCAGGCTACACAGAAGCTTGGAGCACAAGCTGTTGTCTTAAGAACTGCAGGAATGCTGCTTTAATTATTTGGTTGATTAAAGCAGCATTTTCTTTTTTTCATGGCTCATGCTCAACCTTGCCTGATTGTTGTAAGAAACAGCGGAATAATAACATGCTTGTCCAATGTTCTATCGGTGGCACTTACCCCCAACAAGACTTGCAAAAATGTATCCCAATCTAACAACTGGAAATGTAAAAAATCACAAGGTACCTTCTTTCATGTATGGTGGCTTTGCCCAGAAATCAAAAAATACTGGATTAAAATACAAAAATGGTTAAAAAAAATTACACATTGCCAAATAGAATTGAAGCTTGAACTGTTTCTTCTGGGGATCATTAAGGGAAAATATCCTAAAAAGATTAAATATTTCATCATTCATATTATTACAGCAGCGAGAATTGTACTCGCACAAGCCTGGAAAATGTTCACCACACCGACAGATTGTGTAATAATCCGGAAAATTTTTTGAGTGTGCAGAAATGGACAAACTAAATGGATAGAAAATAAAAATAGGAAATATATAGATCAAAATAAGGCATAAATTGTGTTTACGTATATTCGATCAACAAAGAATATATGAGAATATATGAATAGAGTTAAGATTTGTCTACAAGAGCCTTGGTGGCGCAACAGACTAAAGCACTGTTAGGTAACACCAGCTGCCTGCAATTATTGCAAGTTCAAATCTCACCAGGCTCAAGGTTGACTGAGCCTTCCATCCTTTCGAGGTAGGTAAAATGAGGACCCGGTTTGTGGGGGGCAATAAGCTGACTTTGTATAAAAAAGAACACCGCTTAGGGCGGGGGCTGAAAGCCGTACTAAGCAGGTATATACAAAAGTATGAAGGCTATTGCTTAATGAATTGTAAGCCACCCTGAGTCTCTGGAAAAGGGCAGCATATAAATCGAACCAATAAATAAATAAATAAATAAATAAATAAATAAATAAATAAATAAATAAATAAATAAATAAATAAATAAATAAATAAATAAATAAATAAATAAATAAATAAATAAATAAATAAATAAATAATAAATACTATTGGAACGACGTTGAATTGTACAACTATCATGGATGTATTTTTGTTACAGACGTATTTGTATTAGTATTTTAAAATTTTAAATTTTAATAAAGGTTTTTTGAAAATTAAAAAAAATTGCAGGAATGCTGCTTTAATTATTTGGTTGATTAAAGCAGCATTTTCCTTTTTTCATGGCTCATGCTCAACCTTGCCTGATTGTTGTAAGAAATAGAGGAATAATAATAACATGCTTGTCCAATGTCTGAAGTCCTTCTTTCACTTTTTTTTAAAAAAATGTGCCTTGTTGCTCATAAACTGTCAAATGAATCCTACGAGTATGATAAAGGGGGAAAAAGAGTGGGAAGAGGATTCTAGAAAATTCCATTATAAATGAGCATCTTCCCCCACCCCCAAATACTGTACAGGTAGTCCTTGATTTACAAGACTTCGTTTAGCGACCATTTGAAGTCGCAACAGCACTGAAAAAACTGGACTTATGGCCGTTTTTCACACTTATGACCGTTTCAGCATTCCCATGATCACAGGATCAAAATTTGGGACTTGGCAACTGACTCACATTTATGACGGGTTTTTTTTTTTTTTTTTTAATTTGATTTATATGCCGCCCTTCTCCGGAGACTCAGGGCGGCTTACAGTGCATTAAGCAATAGCCTTCATACTTTTGTATATTTATACAAAGTCAGCTTATTGCCCCCACAAACTGGGTCCTCAATTTACCCACCTTAGAAAGGATGGAAGGCTGAGTCAACCTTGAGCCTGGGGAGAATTGAACTCACAGTAATTGCAGGCAGCTGGATGTTAAATGCTGCCTTAGGAGGCATTAGCCTCCTATGCCACTCAGGCTCCATCCAGTTGCAGTGACCCTCTTTTGCGACCTTCTGACAAGCCAAATCACAATGGGGGAAGCCCAATTCACTGAACAACTGTGGCAAGAAAAGTCGTACAAATGGGGTAAAATGCACAGAACAACAGTCTCACTCAGCAACAGGAATTTTGGGCCGTACGCCGAGTTTTGGCCGTACGCCAAGGACTACCTATATTGCTAACCCATTACTGCAAACGATACATTTTTTTCTATAGAGTGTAAAATGACAGTTTCCCTGCCTGAAATCTCTTGATGTCTAAGCGCGTGCCTTGTACTTTTAGCGAGGTGTTGTGTTTTTTTTTTTCTTTCTCTGCAACCAACACACTTTATTTGTGTTTGGTAAAGAGGAAATCCTAGAAAACAAGAATATTAAGAGGACTAGTCATAAAAACGTGCAATTTACCATACAATTACTGCCTAGACCCATCACCCAGAGATATAATCATGTAGACAAGAAAAATACAGCAATAAATCTCTCAGAACAATTGTCGCAATTGTCTGAGAAGCAGTTTACCGGCATATCCTGGATGTGTCAAAATCGGTTAAAGCAGGTAACTTCAAAAACTCCACTTAAGAAGCGCTTTTTTTTCTCCCTCGTTCCACTGTTCGCGTCGTAGCTTCTCACCTATCAAACAGGTTTGTCATCCCAGCTGAGACAGTGTGATCTAACTTTCAGTGTTGGCTTTTTTTTTTATTTAACACGGACCACACAATTCTTCTGATACAGCCAGCGATGGGTTTCACATTTTGTTACCACCAGTTGGTCCCGCACACGCATGCACGCTTCACGTGCAAGTATGCCTTCCGTGCATGTGCTTTGCTCACACATGCGCCTTCCACGCATCAAAAATGCACCTGCATAGGATGGCATAGAGCCTGGGAGGGTGGGCAGGTGGGCGGGGCGAGCCCACCCCACCCGCGATTTCTGCTACCGTTTCGGCCGAACCGGTTTGAACCGGCTGAATACCACCTCTGGATACGGTGCCTGGTTAACACATGGGTTTCCCTGTACCAGAGAAGCCCTCTGCCTAAAGATCAGGGTGGATAAAAATCAATGATTTTTTATTTTTTTTACTTTTCTCGCCACGGTTTTTTTTTTTTTTTGAAAAGTTTTTTTTTCTCATAAACATATCTTAAATGTACAGTTTCTTATCTAACATATTTTTTTTAACTTTCATACTAATACAATCTTCATCCTAAACAATTTAAGTATATTTGGGGTTGCTCTTCTGCCATTTCATCTCCCTTATTTTACAACAATCCTTCTTCTCCCTCTCCTCTCTTTCCTTTCCCTCCCTTCTTCCATCTACTCTTCTACTTTCTTCTTTCCTCCTCTCCTTCTCCTTCTCTCCTTCCCGTTCCTTTCCCCCACACCTCCCTTCTTCCTCCCTTCTAACCTTCTCTCCTACTCTGGTTTCTCCTCTCTTTCTTCCTCTCCTTTTCCCTTTCTTCTTTCCCTCTCTCTCCTTCCTCTCTTCTCTCCTCTATCCCTCTCCATTCTCTCTCTATTGTTATATTCATTTTCAATTTAGTATTTTCCAAAGTGGTATTCGAGCAATCCCGATTTTTTTCTTTCTTTTCAATTAGGAGCCTGGATAGCTCAGCAGACTAATGCATTGTAATTTAACTCCAGCTGTCTGCAATTAGTAAGTTCGAATCTTGCCAGGCTCAAGGTTGACTCAGCCTTCCATCCTTTCTAAGTTAGGTAAAATGAGGACCCGGTTTGTGGGGGCAATAAGCTGACTTTGTATAAAATATACAAAAGTATGAAGGCTATTGCTTAACGCACTGTAAGCCGCCCTGAGTCTCCGGAGAAGGGCGGCATATAAATCAAATTAAAAAAAAAATTACTTTTTCATTTTACGAAATTCACACATATCATCATAACAGTCACCGTTGTTAAGCGAATCACAGCAGTTTTAAAGTTAGGAAGGCGGCTGTTAAAGTGAATCCGGCTTCCCCATTGACTTTGCTTGTCAGAAGGTCGCAAAAAGGTCATAATCATGTGGCATCCGAGGACACTGCAGCCGTCATAAATACGAGTCTGTTGCCAAGTGTATGGATTTTGATCAGGTGACCATGGGGATGCTGCACTGGTCGTAAGTGTGAAAAATGGTCATAAGCAGTGGTGGGCTGCTGTCGGTTCGGTGGGCACACCCACCCACCCTGGTGCTATTTCGTCCGATATCACCATGTTTTGTGGAGCCGTGGACATGTGCAAAAGGCCGTGAGCATGTGCAAATGATGCACACTCATATTTCTGGTGCTGGGCGAACTGGTTGTTACATTATGTGACGCCCACCTCTGGTTATAAGTTAGAATGACTTGGTTTTTTAACAGATTAACAGAGTTGGAAGGGACCTCGTAGGTCATCTAGTCCAACCCCCCCCCCCGGGCCCAAACAGGAAACCCTAGACCGTTTCTGATGGATGATGGCAGTCCAGTCTCTTCTTGAAAGCTTCCAGTGATGAAGCTCCCACGACTTCTGAAGGCAACTTCTGTTCCATCGGTTGATTGTTCTCACTGTCAGGAAATTTTAGAATAAAATAGAATTCTTTATTGGCCAATTGTGACTAGACTGGACACACAAGGAATTTGTCTTCGGTGCATACAATCTCAGTGTACATAAAAGCTATAAGTGATCAATCATGACGGCTGTCAGAAAATTTCTCCTTATTTCTAGGCAGGAGTGAAATCTAAAATTTATTACTACCGGTTCTGTGGGTGTGGCTTGGTGGGGGGGTGGGGGTAATGTGACTGGGTGGGCGTGGCCAACTTTTTTTTTTTTTTTTTTTACTTTTAAAAGCATTTTTTCTACAACCTCTTCGGCCAAAGAGGTTGTAGAAAAAAATGCTTTTAAAAGCCTCTGATGATCCCAGCTGAGCCGCGCGATCATCAGAGGCTTTTTTTTTTTACTTTTAAAAGCATTTTTTCAGCTGAAGTGGTTGTAGAAAAAATGCTTTTAAAAGTAAAAAAGAACAGCCTCTGATGATCGCGCGGCTCAGCTCGACATGGTGGGGGCCGCAGGGATTTTTGCCACCGGTTCTCCGAACCACCTGCCGCCATTGCTACCAGATCAGGCGATCCGGTCTGAACCGGGAGCATTTCACCCCTGTTTCTAGGTTGAAATTGTACAGTCCTTGTGTCGAAACAAAACTGTAACTTTGTGTGTGCCCTGAATCTCCCAGAGAAACAGCAGGGGGAAAAGAAAAATCTACTTCTCCAAATCCATAACAATGTTCTAAATTGGGATCAGATTCACATTCCTTCGCAGAAGTTCGATACCATCTCGCTTAACAAACAGAAAGTTGAACAGAAAGTTCAAGCGTTGCGTTCCGTCACTTCATACCAGGAAGAATGCTCAAGGTATGTAGGTTGAGGATTTAGGGAAGAAATATTGATGCAGCAGTTTAGGACAGGGGTCCCCAACTCCTGGTCCACGGAACGTTACCAGTCCGTGTCCCATTAAGGACAGGGCCATGGAAGTGGCGGCCAAGTGTCCGAAGCTACATTTGCATGTGGGCGGGATTAGGTAGCGCGTGTGAAACCATCTGCTTCCTCCCGACTGATCACCGCTACCAATCCATGGAGCCCCAAAGGTTGGGGGTTCCCCAGTTTAGGATGTGGAATTACAGATTTATCCTGACAAACATCTCTTTAGCATGACACGCCTTGAAGCAGGTGCCTTTTTACAGTTCCTAAAAATTTGCATCCTTTGTCCTTTGAAAATATTCACTTTCACTCTTTTCTTAGTGGTTCTACACAGGATTGGGTGCATTCAATATTTGCACAGGCCAATCTAACAACCTTCCCAATTTTTTTTAAAAAAATGCTGTGGTTTTTTTCTTTTTTTCCTCTGCATTCTTATAAAGAACATTTCCCCCCCTAAACTTTCTATTATTTTACTGCACTCTCTGTCAGATTAAACATGGAATGTATTCCTGCAATGGTGTTTTTTTCCCCCCCTACAATGCTCAGTTTATTCTTTTAAGAAGTTGGTTATGGAAAGAGGTATGGCTGTTATTCTAATAAATTAGAATATTTTCTCAATATAGGGCCTTAAGCCATTGTATAATGTTAGGCCGTGTTTTCAAATTAAAATTCTTATTCCTTTTTTCATATATTGTGATGTGGCATTTTTTTCCCCTTTTAATTGTATAAAACAGCTGGAGGAATGTTGGCAGAGGAAAATGATATAGCCAGTGGTCTTGTTAGCGAGGGACAAAGAATAGAAAGAGAGAGAGGAGAGAGAGGAAAGGAGGGAGGGAGGGAGGGATGGAAAGTGAAGGAAGGAAGGAAGGAAGGAAGGAGGGAAGGGAAAGAGGAAGGAAGGAAGGAAGGAAGAGAAAGAAAGAAAGAAAGAAAGAAAGAAAGAAAGAAAGAAAGAAAGAAAGAAAGAAAGAAAGAAAGAAAGAAAGAAATAGAAGGAAGGAAGGAAGGATGGATGAAGGGAAGGGAAAGATGAAGGAAGGAAGGAAGGAAGAGAGAAAGAAGGATGGATGGATGAAGGGAATGGAAGGGAAAGAGTAAGGGAGGAAGGAAGGAAGGAAGGAAGGAAGGAAGGAAGGAAGGAAGGAAGGAAAGAAAGAGGAAGAAGGATGGATGGATGAAGGGAATGGAAGGGAAAGAGGAAGGAAGGAAGGAAGAAAGGAAGGAAGGAAGGAAGAAAGAAAGAAAGAAAGAAAGAAAGAAAGAAAGAAAGAAAGAAAGAAAGAAAGAATATAAAGGACCCCAGGAGGAGATGGCTGGTGAATGCTTCTTGATGAGACTGGATTTATTTGGGCCATTATGCCAAGAAGTCCTGACATGTAAAAATGAGCTGAAGGTGGAAATAAATATCTCACCTCCAATTACAGGTTTTCCCCAGTTTGCTTCCATCACTCCCTCTCTCACCACTTTCTTCATTTCCTCAGCAAGCATATCTGACATTCTGACTTTAGAGGGAAGATGTTACAGAGGTCGCAGAGCCCAAAACACTCCCCTTTGCTAGAGCTAGAATCTGAGGTTTTCGCCTTTAAGAACTCTCTTTCAGTCTCGGACTCTAAACCCTTAATCCTAGGTTTCCCATTAAATACCCGGGTCTTATCTGATCTTTTTTACAAATTATGTTTAGCCGAAGTGGCGGGAAGCTTTCTTGCTGCAAATCAAAAGCTTGAACGGATGAACCCAGATATAGCTGCACAGAACGGCGCATGGCGGAGAATTGCAGCTGAAAGCATTGTTAGGAAGAGCGCTTAGGTACACAGGAAAAATAAAAGGCAAAGATAATATATTCAGAAGTGAGAGGATGGGGAGGCAGCCAGAAATAGCCCTGCATATCTGGGCAAGCTTACTTTATGACTGCCGTTTTGCACCTTTGATGTTGCCTTGATTTCAGTGTAATCTCTTTATTGGCTGCCCAAAATCATTGGGAGCCAGACTGCCTACAGGTTTAAATTATTATTATTATGGCTGGTTACACAGTCAGCCCAATTTTTAGATTGGACTTTGGCAGTTTTGTCCACCTATCGAGTCCTTCCCGAGGACTTGAGATAGGCAGATGTGGTTGTTTCATAACCTAAAGGCCACTGATTCCCCAAAAAAGTTATTCTTTCCCATCTCTCCAGAGAATGGATATGTAAGTTTTATTTATTTAGCGTATAGCATCTACAAGAGCTCATGCAATCACCTCTTAATATTAGTATTATATTAATATTACATATATACATATATAGTGACACAGTGGCTCAGTGGCTAAGACGCTGAGCTTGTCGATTGAAAGGTCGACAGTTCAGCGGTTCGAATCCCTAGTGCTGCGTAATGGGGTGAGCTCCTGTTACTTGTCCCAGCTTCTGCCAACCTAGCAGATCGAAAGCACGTAAAAAATGCAAGTAGAAAAATAGGGACCATCTTTGGTGGGAAGGTAATAGCATTCCGTGCGCCTTTGGTGTTTAGTCATGCCGTCCACATGACCACGGAGACGTCTTCGGACAGCGCTGGCTCTTCGGCTTTGAAACGAAGATGAGCACCGCCCCCTAGAGTCGGGAACGACTAGCACATATGGGCGAGGGGAACCTTTACCTTTAATATTACATAATATATACCGTGTTTCCCCAAAAATAAGACCCTGTCTTATATTTTTTTGAACCCTGAAATAAGCGCTTGGCCTTATTGCCATGCGCTCAAAAGCCTGATTGGGCTTATTATCAGGGGATGCCTTATTTTGGGGGAAACAGGATACAGTAGTATACAATGGTTCTCAAATTACAACAGTTAATTTAGTGACCACTCAAAGTTGCAACAGGACTGAAAGACATCATTTATGATCGTTTTTCACAGTTACGACCTTTGCAGCATCCCCATGATCATGTGATCAAAATTCAGATGTTTGGCAACTGGTTCATACTTATGACCGTTGTGGCGTTCTGGCTGGGATCTCATGATCTTCTTTTGCAACCTTCTGACAAGCAAAATCAATGGGGAAGCCAGATTCACTGGGCCATCAGGTTATTAACTTATCAACTGCAGCAGTTCACTTAACAACGGAGGCAAGCAAGGTCATAAAATGGGGCAAAAGTGAGACAAATGTCTCACTTAGCAACAGAAATCTTGGGCTCAGTTGTGGTCGTATGTCGAGGGCTACCTGTGTTTGAAAGACAGTCCGGTCTGACCGTGCTCCTTGATTTTTTACAAGACCAACCTTTGAAATAATATTTTGTGGCTCCTTGCTTTGACCATCTGGTTTGCTCCCTTAAAATTCCTACCAACTCAGCATCCGGCACTGTGAACCAGTGGTGAAATCCAATTTTTTTTTTACTACCGGTTCTGTAGGCATGGCTTGGTGGGCGTGGCAGGGAAAGGATACTGCAAAATCCCCATTCCTTCCCCACTCCTGGGGGAAGGATACTGCAAAATCTCCATTCCCACTCCACTCTGGGGCCAGCCAGAGGTAGTATTTGCCAGTTCTCCGAACTGCTCAAAATTTCCGCTACTGGTTCTCCAGAACCTGTCAGAACCTGCTGGATTTCACCCCTGCTGTGAATGCTCCGTGTAAGGAGCCAGACTGTGAGGGGTGTAATGCTGTACATTTTTAAAGGATGTTGTTAAAACGATGCTGGCTTATATTTTTTATTTCCCCATAGCAACGTAACTCTTAGCAGTTATGAATGAAAACCAGGCACTGAGGCCACACGCATCTCTCCCTCTGTGTGGGTGGGTGTATGTGTGTTTTCTAAGCAGTTGGCACACAAAGAGCCTTAAGTTTCCTATGGAAATCTTAGTGCAGTTTAAGAAGAGTAAAAGTCACAATCCTATTGTGCTTTTCTCTCTCTCTTTCTCTCTCTCCCTCTTTCCCTATCTCTCCCTATCTATCTATCTATCTATCTATCTATCTATCTATCTATCTATCTATCTATCTATCATCTATCATCTTTTTGTCTTCTCTCTTTCTCTCTCTCTCCTTCTCTCCTTTTTTATCTCTCCCTATCTCTCTTTCTCTCCCTCTTTCCCTATCTCTATCTATCTATCTATCTATCTATCTATCTATCTATCTATCTATCTATCACCTTTTTGTCTTCTCTCTTTCTCTCTCTCTCCTTCTCTTCTCTTCTTTTTTATCTCTCCCTAGCTCTCTCTCTCTCTTTCTTTCTCTTAACTTCTCTCTCTCTCCCTCTTTCCCTATATCTATCTATCTATCTATCTATCTATCTATCTATCTATCTATCTATCTCTATCTATCTATCTATCTATCTATCTATCTATCTATCTATCTATCATCTTTTTGTCTTCTCTCTTTCTCTCTCTCCTTCTCTTCTCTCTCCCTGTCTCTCTCTCTCTTTCTTTCTCTTATCTTCTCTCTGTCCCCTTATCTTCTCTCTTTCCCTATCTCTCTCTCTCTCCTTATCTCTTTCTCTATCTATCTATCTATCTATCTATCTATCTATCTATCTATCATCCTTTTGTCTTCTCTCTTTCTCTCTCTCTCTCCTTCTCTTCTCTCTCCCTGTCTCTCTCTCTCTTTCTTTCTCTTATCCTCTCTCCCTTATCTTCTCTCTTTCCCTATCTCTCTCTTTCGCCTTATCTCTTTCTTTATCTATCTATCTATCTATCTATCTATCTATCTATCTATCTATCTATCATCTTTTGTCTTCTCTCTTTCTTTCTCTCTCTCCTTCTCTTCTCTCCTTCTCTTCTCTCTCCCTGTCTCTCTCTCTTTCTTTCTCTTATCTTCTCTCTCTCCCCTTATCTTCTCTCTTTCCCTATCTCTCTCTTGCCTTATCTCTTTCTCTATCTATCTGTCTATCTATCTATCTATCTATCTATCTATCTATCTCGCTTTCTCTTCTCTCTCCTTCTCCCTCTCCCTCTCTCTCTCCCAGAAACAAAGGACGTTGAAATGCTTGAACGGTTCTCCTGACCCTTCCCCACCTGCCTTTGGAGCTGTAAATATCCCCTTTGCCTATAAATAACAGTTTTCTGCACCTTGAACATGTTCCTTAACAAGAGGGGGTGATTTACCGAGGTGATAAACTGTAACTAATGCTAGGGTATCATAATGGGTAAATAGATTAGCCCAGCCGAGCCTCTGTATCTCACCGCCCATCCGGAAAGCCCCATTCATTCATTTAGCGTCTGCTCCATGCTTACCGCAGCATTTTGCAACCGGGCGTAACGCTGTCAGATGGTTCCGGAATCGATCATTGCGTGTGTCTCGTGAAACGGAGCGCATTAGCAAAGACATGATCCAAGGAGGTTCACTCCAGCTCTCTTTGGTTTCGGCACCAGTTTTACGGACTCGGCCTGTGTTAAACAAACGGTGTTTGTTTGGTTCCGTGACAATATCAACAGGCATGAGGACACCTGTTAAGCATGTAGGGTTAATTTTGAAAGATGGCAGGGTTTGGAGGCCGCCGGCACCTCTGCCTACCTTCCTTAGAAAGCAAGGTTGAAAGATCAGTGAAGTTACACTTTAGTTGATTAATTGGTGGCAGGCAGTTCAAACAGTGAGGACAAAATATCCATTGTGCAGAGAATTTTAATTTAAGAGTGTCCCTGCTTCCTTTTATGATCTGCCTTGCTTTTTTTGGTTTACTGTAGTGGGAAGTGAAAAAGAAAATATCAAAAAAATCCCCTTTCCTTCTAGGAGGGAGTGGTGATAGAATAGATATCTCATTGCAAAGCTACCATGCTTTTCTTCTGGTCTCTTAAAATATGAATATCTTTTAAATAGATGCAAAGCTAAAAAGTCTATACCAGTGATGGCTAACCTTTTCGGACTGAGTGCCCAAAGCGCGCATGCCCGAACCCCCAAAATGCAATGCATGTGCAGTTCCCATGCTTGTGCACTACCCCTGCAAATGTGCATGCCCCCCCATGTGCCCCCCACGCATACACACATACCCAGGGGTGGGTTCTACCTACCTTTATTACCAGTTCGCAACGGGGCCACGCACATGCAGAGAAGTGTTCTGATGACATCGTGGTCAGTGGGTGAAACCTCCCGCCGGTTTTACTACCGGCCCGAACCAGGGGCAACCCACCACTGCGCATACCCCCTGCATGTGCCCCTCCTACCTGTGCATGTGCACCCCTCACGCGTTGCATGGGTGTGAGGCCTCCACATACATGCCCCACCCCCACGCATGCACGGCAGAAACCCGACAACCACTTGGCCGGTGGGAGGCGCATGCGCAGTGCAGCTAAACAGAGAGGGTGCTGCGTGTCACCTGTGGCACACGTGCCATAGGTTCCCCATCACGGGTCTATCCTGTACATGTTTAAAAGTCCTAATAAAAACGTAGTGTTGGAAATATAGTGTATATATTAGATAATACATATTGTAATGATATAGGCAGGGGTAGAGAACTGTGTCCCTTTTATAACATGTGGACTTCAGCTCCCAGAGTTCCTGAGTCAGCATCGTTCCTCAATGTGCAACCACAATTGGGCCCAAAATTTATGTTGTTGAGTGAGAAATCCGTTAAGCTAGGACTGAAATTCTACCGGTTCGAACCAGTAGTGATAAAAACTACCAGTTCGTCCAAACTGGTATTCCCAACAATCAGCTGTGCCGTGCAATTTATATTAGCTAGAAAGCAGGAAATCCTGCTTTCTAGCAAATCTAAATCGCGCGGCACAGCTGTTTCCCCACCCCCTAGCTATTCTACTTACCTTGTTAAGCCTCCTTGGAATACTGCATTCAGTTTTGGTCGCCACGATGTAAAAATGATGTGGAGACTCTAGAAAGAGGGCAGAGAAGAGCAACAAAGGTGATTAGGGGACTGGAGGCTAAAACATACAAAGAACGGTTGCTGGAATTGGTTATGGCTAGTCTAGAGAAAAGAAGGACTAGGGGTGACATGATAGCAGATTACCAATATTTGAGGGAGTCAACCTATTCTCTAAGCACCAGAAGGCAGAACAAGAAGGAATAGATGGAAACTAAGCAAGGAGAGAAGCAACTTAGAACTGAGGAGAACTTTCCTGACAGTTAGAACAATCAACCAGTGGAATGACTTGCCTCCAGAACTTGTAGGTGCTTCAACACCGGAGTCTTTTAAGAAGAGGTTGGATAACTCCTTGTCTCAAATGGTTTAGGATCTCCTGCTTGATTAGCGGGTTAGACTAGAAGACCTTCTAGAAGGCTAGAAGGGACGATGGTCTCTTCCAACTCTGGTATTCTGATATTCTTTAAGATATAAACTCCTTTGTCATTTGAGTCCTTATATCCGTGATGGCGAACCTATGGCATGCTTGCGAGAGGTGGCATGCAGAGCCCTGTCTGTGGGCACGCGCACGATCTCCAGCTGCTCTTCTGGTTTCTGCCAGCTGATCTTCACGGGCCCTGGAGCGCAGGAAAACGGCCTGAAAACGGCCAAAAACCAGGCTGTTTTTGGGGGCTTTTCGGGGCCCTTTTCTGGGCCCTTTTCAGGCCGTTTTCCAGGCTGTTTTTCAGGCCATTTTCGGGTTGTTTTTGAGCTAAAAAGCAGCCTGAAAACCAGCCTGAAAATGGCCCGAAAATAGCCAAAAAATGGCCAAAAAACAGGCATGTGCGCGCCGCCCAGCTGGTCTTCGGGCTTCCGGTCCTCTGGCATGTGCACATGCATGCACATGCATGCACGTTCCAGTTTGGGCACTCGGTCCCAAAAAGGTTCGCCATCACTGCCTTATATCATTCAAGGTAAGGTTTGTCCTATAAATCCTGGGTGGCTGAAGCTAGGATCCCAGCGGGGAAACAGAAAAGATGCCACATAATACCCTGACCAAGAGAAGGAAGAGCCGGGAGGCGACATTCGGTTGTTTTTCCGAATGCTTCGTTCTGCCGGAGAAAAGCCGTTCAGCCGTGCAAATGGGCCCCAATCCAATCCTTAAACTCCAGCCGAAAGCGGAGATGAAGGGGACCATCTGTAAATCTGCGCTCCTGTTTAATAAAGGGTGGGAAAGAGGGAAAACACAGCTGCTTGGCTGGTCTGTGTGGGAAGGAGCCGCCTGACTGTTGGCACCATCTGTGACTGCCTTTGTGCTCGGTGCATGATCTGTTCATTATACCGGGAGAGCCAGCCTCTCGTGCTCGGGGTGTCAATGAGATGAGATGACGGTGCCTCAGAAGCTGCAGCTGAGCCTGCGGATGGTGAATGGAGTGTGGGTTTTTGTGGGGCAGATTTCAATGGGTGGAGGAGAGCTGTCAGATGCAGTCAAACTATTGGTATCCCTGTATTCCGTTTATCTGGGCCATTTCACTGGTCCCGTTAAAAGCGAATTTGCAGCCGTTCCTCAACCATCAGAAGAGGGGCCAAGGTGTATTTTTGCCCTCATTACTGTTCTAATACCATTGGAGGTGGACTTTTGGTGTCTCCTGCTTGGATCTTTTCTTTCTTTCTTTCTTTCTTTCTTTCTTTCTTTCTTTCTTTCTTTCTTTCTTTCTTTCTTTCTTTCTTTCTTTCTTTCCACTGCAAGGACAGCCACGTATATAGTGTGGGGCAGTAGTCAAAAGGAGTAAATAAATCTTTTTCTTCTTTCTTCTCTCTAAATCCTTCTTTCCTTCCTTTCTTTTATCTCCTTTGTCCCTTCCTCTCTCTCCTTTCCCTTGTCATAGGTTAAATAAATAAATCTCATTTTTCTTCCTTCATCTCTAATTCCTCCCTCTCTCCCTCCCTCCTTTCTAGCTCCTTCCTTCCCTCCCTCCCTCCTTACTCTCCCTTACTCTTCCTTCCCTCCCTTCCCTCCCTTCTTTCTTTCTTTCTTTCTTTCTTTCTTTCTTTCTTTCTTTCTTTTCAGACACTCTGCAAGGGCAGCTATATATATAGTGTAGGACAGTACTCAAATGAGTGATAAGTAAAGTCTAGTTCAGGGATCCCCAACCCCCCTAAGGGGCCTTGAGACCTTCAGAACTGGGCCGCAGAAATGGCAGATGACAGCAAGTGCGCATCCCCACTTGTGTGAGTGGGGGGCAAGCATGCGTGCCTGCCACTTATGTGGCTCGCATGAAACTATCCAGAAGCTGGCTGCTGCCGATTCTGACCGGTTCAGGCGAACCAGTAGTTCTGACCACCAGCTGGGCCCACCTATCCGTCCCGGCGCTATCCTGTCCTATATAATTGCCATGTGTTTGAAGCCGAGCACATACACATGCTCACATTTTTGGTTCTGGGCGAACCGGTTTTTACAGTATGTGACACCCACCTCTGAAACTATCCTCTCTCTCTTCCTCCTTCCCCCCCAGCTGGTCCACAAAGCTGGAAAGTTTGGGGAACTCTGGTCTCGTTGACCATCACGGCAGCTAACCTGCTCAGAAAGGCACATTATTGTGAGCAGGCTGAGATGGGCTGTTATAGAAATCAAGCAGCCAACCAACCAAATAAATAAATTAACTAATTAACCTTTGCTGCTCCTGCAAACTTCCTTTTTTCATTCTGCATTTTCATTCTTCCTCCTTCCAGATCCATCTTAAAAAAAAACAAAAAACACGTGACTGTTTGTGTCTTTTTACCTACATTGAAAGATAGGGCATTTGACGTACTCTTAGAAAGAGCAACTCACACCTTCCATCCAGTCTGCAGTCGTGAAGATGGATGGTTTCAATCTAACACCATCACTTGGCTGGCGAGAAGGTGTATTGCATTGGCAATTGTTCCAGCGCTGACCGAGTTTACAATTTGCCAGAATGTTTTGTTCATTCTCTTTTTTTATCCTAGTTCTTCTCTCCCCCACCCACTTCCAGAATTCAAATGGCTACCCTACAATGTTAGGTGGTGGTGTTGTTAGTTGCGAAGTCATGTCTGACCCATTGCAACCCCATGGACAACGTTCCTCCAGGCCTTCCTGTCCTCTACCATCCTCTGGAATCCATTTAAGCTCATGCCTACTGCTTCAGTGACTCCATCCAGCCACCTCGTTTTCTGTCGTCCCCTTCTTCTTTTCAATCTTTCCCAGTGAGTCCTTCCTTCTCATTAGGTGGCCAAAGTATTTGAGTTTCATCTTCAGGATCTGGCCTTCTAAAGAGCAATCAGGGTTGATCGCCTCTAGGACTGACCAGTTTGGTCGCCTTGCAGTCCAAGGGACTCGCAGGAATCTTCTACAGCACCTTAGTTCAAAGGCCTCAATTCTTTGGCACTCAGCCTTCCTTATGGTCCAACTTTCACAGCCGTACATTGCAACTGGGAAAACCATAGCCTTGACTATACGCACTTTTGTGGGCAGGGCGATGTCTCTGTTTTTTAGTATGCTGTCTAGGTTTGCCATAGCTTTCTACCCCAGGAGCAAGCATCTTTTAATTTCTTGGCTGCAGTCCCCATCTGCAGTGATCTTGGAGCCCAGGAAAACAATGTTAGGTAGTGATTGTTATCTGCAGCGGTTGTGTAAAAAGGAATGAAAAGGAGGAGGTTGCATAGCCTTTGTTGCTGGCCTGTTAATCAGAGATGAAAGGTAACCCCCTTTCAATCAAAAGGTTGTTGTCAGATTCCTTGGCTAATGGAGAAACATTTAGACCTGTGCTCTCTGCTTACAATACATCATACCAGATCAAAATAAGAATACTCCCGAAAAGGGATTGATTTCTTCACAATCAGAATGGCCACCTTAATTGCTGACTGTGGGTTGAGTTACTCTTCTTATTGTAGAGTGTTTTTAGGGGACTCCCCAAGTAAGAGCAGCTCCCTGTTGCTCCCTCTCTTTTTTTGTTATCAAGGCTGTGCCTTACTGAGAGTGTGGTGAAAGCCCCAGGTATGGAAAGACCTAACAGAATAACAGTGTTGGAAGGGACCTAATCGGAAAGTAAGCCTTAGCATGATTTTTCAGGATGCTCATAATATAAGCCCTACCCCAAAATAAGCCCCAGTTGGATGGATGGATGCAGTTAGTACCGTATTTTCCCAAAAATAAGACCTAATGCATATTTTGGAGAAAAAATTAATATAAGACCCGGTCTTATTTTTGGGAAAACAAACATTTTCTTTTTAATTTGATTTATATGCCGCCCTTCTCCGGAGACTCAGGGCGGCTTACAGTGCGTTAAGCAATAGCCTTCATACTTTTGTATATTTATACAAAGTCAGTTTATTGCCCCCACAAACCGGGTCCTCAATTTACCTACCTTAGAAAGGATGGAAGGCTGAGTCAACCTTGAGCCTGGCGAGATTCGATCTTACTTTAATTGCAGACAGCTGGTGTTAAATTACAGTGCTTCTGTCTGTTGAGCTAAACCAGGCTCCTATGTAATGGAAATTAATTTTCATTAATTTCCATTACAGTAAATTCAGAAATACAGGTAGTCCTTGACTTACGACTTCAGTTGGGCCTAAAAATTTGGTTGCTATGTGAACATTTTCATAGTAAGACAGTTGTTAAGTGGATCTAACTTTCCCCCTTGACTTTGGTTGTCAAGAGGTCACAAAAGGCGATCAGGTGACCCTGAGACTCTGCAACCGTCACAAGTACATGCCAGTTGCCAAGTGTCACATGGTGTCCCGATGCTGTGTGGGAAAAGATCATAAGCCACTTTTTTTCAGTTCTGTTGTAACTTCCAACAATCACTAAATGAATGGTTGTAAGTCGAGGAATACCTGCATGTATGGAAAGGATACTTGCATCATTGTTAAGGTGTGCTTTTGTATCTTGGATTATTTATATGTTTTTTATTTTTTTTTAACCTTATCCACAGATGTTTTTAACTGCTTATGGATACTTTTATCAATTCTTTAGTAAACCTCAGCAAATCTGGAATCAATCCAGCAGCGTACAAGTGAAATAAAAAATAAATAAATCCTGGCCCTTCCATTCAGAAACATTTATAAATTTTTAAAAAATCAATCAATTCTTAACCACAACTGACATTTTCCAGACAGAAAAGATGTAAATCTACATCTGAGCTTCTAACCAATAGGCAGGTCATTGCCATGTGAATATCTATAAAAACAGGAAAATACTTGGTGGGAAAAAAAAATTTTCCACTGCATCTTGAAGTTCTTCCATCTATTCCTCTGTCCAAACAATTCTCTAAGAAATACAGTAAATTGGGGCCAGCTGTAGTGAAGAATGGACATATTTAGCTGTTGAGTAAAATAGAAACCAGGGTGTGATTCAGTGGTTAGAATGTAGCATTGCAGACTAATTCTGCCCATTGCCTGGAGTTCGATCCTGACAGGCTCAAGGTTGACTCAGCCTTCCATCCTTTCAAGGTCAGTAAAATGAGGAGCCAGATTCTTGGGGCCAGATGCTGACATTGTAAACTGCTTAGAGAGGGCTGTAAAGCATTGTGAAGCAGTATATAAGTCTATATACTATATACAGTATACAGTCTACATACTGTAGCTATTACTACAGTATATTCCTTCAGACATTTTTCCACTAGACAAAAGTCAAGGAGATTCCAATGTGATAGAAACTTCTAAACTTTAGATTATGTAGCACTGTCACAATGTCAAGCTGGTAATAGCCATTATAAGACAACAACGGACATTTGGGCGTTCCAAAACCTTTTCTTTGGGCTTAAAATGTTTATTTTCTAGTAGGTAACATATTGTAAAACAACACTGCACACCACAACAACTAGACACCAGAACAGTTTTTTCCCGAACGCCATCACTCTGCTAAACAAATAATTCCCGCAACGCTGTCAAACCAGTTACTAAGTCTGCATTACTATTAATCTTCTCATCCTTCTTATCACCCATCTCCTCCCACTTATGACTGTAACTTTGTTGCTGGTATACTTAAGATTTATATTGACTGTTTCCCAATATGATTTGATTGCTTATTTGTTCCCTAGGACTATCATTAAGTGTTGTACCTTATGATTCTTGACAAATGTATCTTTTCTTTTATGTACACGGAGAGCATATGCACCAAGACAAATTCCTTGTGTGTCCAATCACACTGGGCCAATAAACCTATTCTATTCTATTCTATTCTATTCTATTCTATTCTATTCTATTCTATTCTATTCTATTCTATTCTATTCTATTCTATTCTATTCTATTCTATCTCTTAATTCTTTTTCATGGTGGTGAAATTGGGAATTATGTTAACAGAGACTAAACTAGATGTCTATGGAGATTTTTAGTCATCTAGGTTATGGTTATCCCAAAGGTGTTTTTTCAAGAGGCAACTGGACTTTCTTGTTATTCTTTGAAGACGTTTCACTTCTCATCCAAGAAGATTCTTCAGCTCTGACTGGATGGTGGGGAATGATTTATATTCCCAGCTGGTCATTTGCATTCTTTTAGAGAGTCACTGATGCTACCTGGAGGTTTCTCTGTGTCCTCAGAATCATCTGAGTGGTGCAAATGGGCGTGGTGCTTTCTTGGAACTGCTGAAAGGACTGTGTCGTAGACTGGAGATAGATGATGTCGTATCCCTCCCCCTCTGTTGAGAGAAGGCTGTTCAATTTTGACCTAGATGGCCTCTCTGACTCCTCTTTCAAACAGGTGGTCCTCTCTGTCCAAAATGTGGACATTGCTGTCTTCAAAAGAGTGGCTTTGTCTTTTAAATGCAGATGAACTGCTGAATCTTGTCCTAATAGGTTTGTTCTTTTTCGTTGCGCCATGCATTTATGAAGTGGACTAAACTATCATCTTTCCAGATGTTGCTCCTCTCATTTTCATTCCAGGCTCAACCTTTCCTCATTGTAGTAGAGATCACATCACATACCTAGAATCATACTAAGACAATATTCTTTCGCAAATCTTTGGAGTCCAACAAAGGAATGGGGACTTGGTGGCTTTGCCTCTCCCTCTCATAGCAACCACTCTGATTTTTTTTTTTATCCTTTTATTATTGCTTTATAACTAACTCAAGGCAGCAAACATGCTGAATATTCTTTCCGCTTCCTATTTTCTCCACAACAACAAGCCTGTGAGGTGGACTGAGAGAAAGTGACCGACCCAAGTCACTTCCTCACTCAACTAGTCAGGTTTTTTTATATCTAAGGCAGGACTAGAAGTCACAGTCTCCTGGTTTTAGATCAGCACTTTAACCACTATGCCAGGGGTGTCAAACTTGTGGCCCACGGGCCAGATGTGTCATGCGCTGGCCACGCCCACCCCCATTTTAGCAAAGGGGGGGAAAGTTGTGATACATCATGTGACAAAGCTGTGACGATGCAAGTTTGATACCCCTGCACTATGCTAATCCCTCCTTCCTTCCTTCCTTCCTTCCTTCCTTCCTTCCTTCCTTCCTTCCTTCCTTCCTTCCTTCCTTCCTTCCTTCCTTCCTTTCTGCCTGCTACTCTCCAAAGCACCTGAGGTCAGGACAAGAAGCAATGGGTGGAACCTAATCAAGGAGAGAAGCAACTTAGAACTAAGGACAAATTTCCTGACAGTTAGAACAATAACCAGTGGAACAACTTGCCTCCAGAAGTTGTGAATGCTCCAACACTGGAAATTTTTAAGAAGATGTTAGGTAACCATTTGTCTGAAGTGGTGTAGGGTTTCCTGCCTAAGCAGGGGGTTGGACTAGATCCCTTCCAACTCTGTTTATTCTATGCTATGCTATGCTATGCTATGCTATGCTATGCTATGCTATGCTATGCTATGCTATGCTATGCTATGCTATGCTATGCTATTCTATTCTATTCCTTCTTTCTTTCTTTCCTTCCCTCCTTTCTTCCACCCTCCCTCTCTTCCTTCCTTCCTCCCTTCCTCTCTCCCCCCTTCCTTTCTTCTTTAGATTACCATACAGAAGGGCACAATTAAAAATGGAGGGGGAGCCCTGATTCTTTGCCCTGTCCTGATGATCAGCTGAAGGCAACATGCTTATGGCCTTCCCTCACAGTTTAGCATTTGGTAGATGGTGGAAGAGAAGAATTTTGCATGGTGGTTTCTGTTTGAGGGATCAGAGAGAGCCAATGGCATGATGCAGAAGCTCTTCACGGATTCGCATGAATGAAATTAAGATTGCCCAATGCAACCAGTTCCATTGCTTAAGATGCCTGTTCCCACAAACCACTATATATTTCCTTCTTATCTCTCTCTCTCTCTCTTTCCCTTCTTTCCCCCAGCGCTGCTTTCATCGTGGTGTGAAGAACTTGGACGACTCTTGTTGCTACGTCATCAGAAAAGCCGGCAAAACGACCCTCCGGGGAAGCTGCCCATGCAAGCACCCATGAACTCCATGAAACCTTCCCTTTCGCATAGGTGAGTCCCGGGCAAATATTTCCCCCTGAAACGACATGTGTGAAATTGGTTCCCATCAGAAAGCGTTCTTTTTATAGTTGCCACTGTAACTTATACCTTCCCAGAAGAAAGCTAGAGCGAGCTTTGTTTTCAGATGCTTGAGTGAAATTCCTGTGTCCTTGTGTCAGTTATAAATGAGTCCCTGAAGCCACAGTTTTCATTTTCCTGACTTATTACTATTATAGATTTAATCTTTAGTTCAATTCACAGTCTGGGACTGGTAAAAACTTAACAGTTCAAGTCTTAACCAAGGACCTAAGAGCTGTTAAGGTAACGTCTGAGTATATATTATTATTATCAGCATATGGTGTTGTTACAGTAACCAGGAGACCACAATGCTATTGCAGAGTAGTAGTTTGGCTTGCCAAGGTACCAGCCCTGTTAGAGGAAACACCTGCTCACTTCTCAAGGTGCACCACAGGTGAGCAAGCTGGCTTCGCTTGTAGTGCCACCAAAGCCCCCCTCCCTTTCCAGAGCTGCCTTGCCAGCCAAAATGCACTCATTGTAACTACAAACAGTCATTAAATGAGGACTATCCTTTGTGCAAATAGACTTTTAGAGAAGGTGTTTGGGGGAAAAAATCACTGTTTCTGTTTCATGATTACCGGTGGGCTGTCCTCTAGTACTGATAGGTCAGTATCTCAGCAAGATGTTATTTTGATTTTATAGATAAATTATTGTAAATTTTATAGATGAATTATTGTAAATTTTATAGATAAATGAAAACTTGTCATTCATATTGATAAGTCATCGTCGGGGCCCTGTATGTCTATTATTAGAAAAGAATAATGATAACAATACATCCTGCAATAATAGCTTTTAACACCATCAAACAAGAACATCTGTGTCTCCCAGGTACGATAGGTGGATAAAAATGCCAAATCCAGTCTAGACTAAAAAAACCCTCCCTCTTACAACCCTGTAATCCCATAGAGTTGACTGGATGGAGCTGAGCGTTTACTGGCCGGCTGCCCTTCCTGACACCTATGTGGTGTTCACAGCAGATATATTTTTCTTTGCACTCTAGGACAGAAATATCCATTGCTAGCTAGGATTGAACTCTCAACCTTCTGAGTGGGAGGTGAACATCTTTACCATTAGGCCATCGCGCCGCTCAAAGCCACTCTAGGCTATCCAATGTAAATATCTGTTCAGCCAACGATAATATCTTAGATCTTTGGTTAGGACTTGAATTATTAAGTTCACACCAGTCTTAGACTAAGAAGCGAACCTTAGATTGCTCATGCATGCAATAATAATGTTAGTATTATTAAACAAAACCAGCCTATCCTAGGTCCTTGGGAATGACTTGATAGGTAGACAAATATGCCAAATCCAATCTAAATTTCTGGAGACGATACAACCAACCATAATAATAATAGCCAATATACGTCGGTGTTTTTGAAAGTGTACTTTAAAAAAAAATCAACCGAGGTAAACAAAGAATACAGAAAAGAAGTTGCAAAGCTAGAAGAGGTAGAGAGGAACAATCTCGCGTGCCTTCTGGGTATCTTATGACTGGCCATGAACATCATGGCAGGCGTTTTCTAAGAACATGCCACGCTTTTCCAAAGATGCTTTCTTTTTTTCAAGAGGCAACTGGACTTTCTTGTTATTCTCTGAAGACGTTTCGCTTCTCATCCAAGAAGCTTCTTCAGCTCTGACTGGATGGTGGGGAATGGGAGGATTTCTATTCTTTGCAGACAGCTGGTCATTTGCATCCTTTTAGAGAGTCATGGAGGCCACGTGGAGGTTTGTCTGTGTCCTCAGGGTCACCTAAATGGTGCAAATGGATGTGGAGCCTTCTTGGAAGGGCTGAAAGGCTTTTGCATTCCTTCACTATCTCTGCCTACCTTATGCAGTCAACCTTTATCTGGTCCAAGACTGTCTGGTTTTTCTTACTCTCCAAGGTATCCTTTGGAACCATCTTGAAAACCATCATTCACAGGCTTTCTCATCAGGGGTGTGTTTCACAAATTGTTGCCACCAGTTCAGCGCGCACGCGGATGACTTCCGTGCATGCGCCCCGCCTTCCATGTATGCACTTTGCTCATGTGCGGGCCAGGGGTGGGTTCTACTTACCTTTACTACCGGTTCACAACGGGAGCATGCGCAGAAGCTTCTGCGCATGCACAGATCATCCATGATGATGTCTGGGCGGGTGGGTGGAGCCTCCTACCGCTTTTACTACCAGTTCGTAAGAACCGGACCGAACTGGAAGCAACCCACCACTGGTGCGGGCCTTCCATGCTTGCGCCCAGCCTTGAAAACATGGCTAAATAGGATAGCGTTACATACAGGCAGGTGGGAAGGCCCACCTGTAGTCGCTGCTACCGGTTTGCCCGAACCGGCTAAATACCACCTCTGTTTCTCATTTTCCACCTTAAAGGTTATATAGAACATCTGGAAAAACTATTGGGTTAACTATATTGATCTTTGTTGTCCTAGAAATAGCCTTTATCTTTCATAGTTTTATCTGCACTTGCCGTTATCTTCCTTCCTAGACTTAATTTCATCTCAAATTCTCCTGCACTCTGTCCATATTTATTCTTGAGCTCAGGAAAGCAACCACTTCGCTTTCCAAAAATATATTTTAAAAAAAGTTGAGTACTTTTTAAAGGTAAAGGTTGTCCCCTCCCAGTGGCGTCTGACTCTGGAGGGTTGATAAATTGCATGAGCTCATCTCCATTTCCTAGCTGAGGGAGCCAACATTGCACAAAAGCAATTTCTGTGGTCATGTGGCCAGCATGACTGTATGCTGAAGATGCATGGAATGCTGTTATCTTCCCACCAAAGTGGTAGCTATTTATCTACTCGTATTTGCATGTTTTTGAACGGCTGGATTGGCAAGAGCTGGAGTGGGGGCAGTACTTGAGTCTTGAACTGCTGAACTTCTGGTTGACAAGTCCATCCTCTTAACCACTAGGCCATCATGCCCCTCCTTCACTTCCTACCATCAGTTATAGATTTGTTCTGCCTGCTGACTGATGTTACTGCTATCTTTTTAGCATTTAACTTTCGGCCAGATTTTTCATTCCCCATTTTTTTTTCTTAATATAATAAAATCTTTTCTTTCAGCTAATGAGGTTGGATCATCTGCATATTTGAAATCATTAGTGTTTCCATCTCTTGGATTTGAGCCCCCATGGAGAAGGCTCTTCTCCTGGGTCCTGCCAGATGTATCTTCTTAGGGGACAGGACCCTCGTCATTCCTTGCCTCCCTGCTCTATTGCGTCAGATGGATGGCCCTCAGATAAGCCAACCATCCATTGTTTCCATTTGTTACTTCTTGACCTGCCTTCAGGTGCTTTGGAGAATAGGTTGACCCTCTTCTTTGGGTCAACCCCTCAAATATTATCTATGGAGCTTCTCAGTCCTTCAGGTCATAGTTGTCCCAAAGGTGCTTTTTTCAAGCGGCAACTGGACTTTCTGGTTTTTCTTTGAGGACGTTTTGCTTCTCATCCAAGTTGCCTCTTGAAAAAGCACCTTTGGGAACCTCCAAAATTGGAACACTGCTGTCCTGTATCCCGAAGTCCTTCATTTCACTGCACAAGTTTGTCATGTATACTAGATTTGAAGGATGGCACTGATTTTGACATAAAACAGCATTTTTGAGTTTTGGGGGAAGAATTTAGCAAAATAACTTAGTTTACCGCTTAGGTAGTTATGTCAGCCGAGGGGCTTTAGTGAAGTTGCAGGTCATCCATCCTTCAAGCATGGAACTTGAAGGAAGCAACCACGATTGGTGTGTTTTGCAATCACAAAGCAACAATTGGTTTCATGGGATTCTCCTTTGCATGAAGACATCTGTAGGCACAGTTTCAAGGCGTGAGTGTCAAGTTTCGAGGTTGTCTCAAATAAATTGCATTTCAAACAAAGTCTTTGAAGAAAAACTCCTATTTATTAAGCACGACATTCTAACCCGACTCCAAACGAAGCCAACACTGACGTCCAGCCCCAAAACCCTCTCTTTCCGTTCCCCACTCCCCTGCACTCATTGGCCTCTTCCAAGTCATTCTACCCCTAATCTACTCCACCTCAAAGGAATTTTCCCCCTCCCATCCCATCTCCTAGGGGATATTATCTCCAGAGAAAATAAGTAGGTGAAAAGTCAAACGTCCCTTTCCAGACGCCTTCGCTTCTCCTTATGTCAGCACTAGAGTAAATGCAGGTTGAAGTGCTGACAGTGAGTTTGGTTCATCCTGTCTCTCTCTTTGGGGCAGAAAATGTGATTCCATCAAGAAGCTCTCACTTTTATCTGAAATGGGCATCTCTCTTAGTTCAAACTATTCATTGGACTAGAAAAGTAGTAGTTGTGAACAGGTTGTCTGTTCCCCCCCCCCCCCCGAAAAACAAGGACTGGCATTTAGCCAAACCCTCCATGAGTGAGCACCAAAAGCATCGCCTGGCATATGGCTTCCAGATCCCTTTCCATCTGAGCTCTCAGTAGATGATCATAGACCTGTCACCTCTGAAGTCTAACTGTCCTAGGTTTGTGGCAAGATGCAGGTGGATCCTTGACTTACGACACCAACTGAGCCCACAATTTCCATTTGTTAAGGAACGTAGTCGCTAAGTGAATTTAGCCCCATGTTACAACCTTTTTTTTTTGCCACAGTTAAGCGAACCCCTGCAGTCATTAAATGGATAATAGAGTCGTTAAGTGAATCTGGCTTCCCTCCAATGACTTTGCTTGTCGGAAACTGGTTGGGGAGGTTACAAATGGTGACCAACCATCATAAATATATATATTTATATATTTAAGCCAGATTCACTTAACGACTTTGTGTGTGTGTATGTGTGTGTATACACACATGCACACACAACTGTCCAAACTTTGATCATGCAACCCTAGAGATGCTGCAATAGCCACACATGTGGAAATGGGCCATCGGTCCATTTTTTTTTTTCAGGGCCGTTGTAACTGAGCGGTCACTAATCAAACCGTTTGTGTAAGTCATGGACTTTCTGTACCACAGAGAAGAATATCAATCTGGAAGAGGGAGGTGTAACAGATACAAACGATACGTAGTCATAATTGGGAGGGGTTTTTGTTTCCCACCCCCCGAAATATGAGCCTTCCTTGTGTGCCATCCATCCATCCTTATCTATATAGCTGAGCTGCAAAGGAGAAAAAAGCAATTCCCCAAAAAAAAAAAAAAATTATTCTCAAAAACCGAGTTACGGAGGTAGGGAGTATATATCTTGAAGGAGTCTCTCTCTCTCTCTCTCTCTCCCTCTCCTTCTCTCTCTCTCTCTCTCTCTCTCTCTTTCTTTCTCTCTCTCTTTCTTCCCTCTCTCCCCTTCTGCTTCTGCCAATCTGTCTTTGGCAGAGAAAGCCCTTTTCTTCACTCAGCGGGCATACAAATTAACCGGCTCCCACAAACCCAAGAAAGGCAGGTCTATCCAATATTTCATTCATGCCTGCAATTTGTATTCTTGATTAGCCTGCGCCAAACCTTTTCCTTTCTTCCATTCTCCGTCTTGGCGGGGCGAGGGGGAGGAGAGACCAAAAAAAAAAAAAATCAAACCCAGAAGTAGAATCTTTTTTTTTTTTCCCCTGGCTTCTTTTTCTGACTGTTTAAAGCAATCGCTGACCTCCAGGGCATTATGAATAAACAGCAAAGCTGAGAACAAAAGATTTTCTCTGCCTGCCATTATCTCACATTAGCATAGCCAAGGAGGCTCTATCTGTGAACAATGCAATTGCCATTCACCGATAATCAGTGAGTTTCCTGCTGGTTTTTTTTTTTTTTTTTTTGGATTACCAAGGCAACAGGCAACGATAGCATACTTGGGTGGGTGTTTTGGATTTTTTTTTTTTAAAAAAAATAATAATAATTACCCTTATCATGATTGAAGGATCCATTGAGTTTATAGAATATTAGCTGCACCGATCGGTGAAATGAATACCCCGCTACTTAACTGGGTGGGGTGGGGGTGGGGGTGTGAACTGGGAAATTTCTTTCCAAATAGTGGTCCATCAATCAAAGCGTATCCTGGATGATGCAGGGCTGACTGGTGCAATGAGAAGCAAATCAAAATTAAAATTTCGGGTAGTAGGCTGAGGATCGTTTGCCATTCAGCATTTTTTGCAACTGAGGTTAACAGGTGGAGCGCTCCCATTGTGAGCGTGGCATCATGGCGGGAAAGAAAGAGTGTATTGATGTTGCCTTCGGTGTTACTTGCTATTGGGACAATGGCCAGAATTGTGCAGGAGAGATGTTAAAAATCAGCGGAGAGAGACATTAAGGAAGAATTATTTCCTCCCCTTAGTTGTTAGGGATGATGGTGGTGAATAAATCCATGTTTTTAAGTGCCGGAAGACGCCTCAGTAATTATTGTTCTCTTTTCCACCTCTGCTTTGTTGCAATTTGCTTAGCATGATGTTGTCAGGAAGGGGGCGTTGAGGGGGGGGTTGTAAATTAAAGAGTAACTAGATGTACTGTCTGGAATAAGATTTTTTAGATAGATAGATAGATAGATAGATAGATAGATAGATAGATAGATAGGATAGATAATAATAACAACAATAATAATAATAGAGATGGATGGATGGATAGATAGATAGATAGATAGATAGATAGATAGATAGATAGATAGATGATAGAGAGACAGAGAGACAGGCAGGCGGGCAGGCGGGCAGGCAGGTGCTGTGGGTAGATAGATAGAAGATAGATAGATAGATAGATAGATAGATAGATAGATAGATAGATAGATAGATAGATGGATGGATGGATGGATGGATGGATGGATGGATGGATGGATGGATGGACGGACAGGGTTTAGAAGTTCCCACAGTTAAACTCATTTGGTGGGATGGAGTTAAACTGGAGCGTAACCAGTTTATGTAGTTGTGTGGTTAGGATGCTAGGTTGGAGGTTAGCAAGCCCATGTTTGGGACCCGAGAGCTGCCAGGGTTGAGCTCCTGTCCTTTGCTCCAGCTCCTACCAAGGTCATGAAAGGAACCCCCAACTGGGTGTCCCTCGGGCAACGGTGATGTCACTGGCTAATCCTTTCAACCGGAAGTGCCTCAGTGTTTCTGACACGAGTGCAATGTGACCAGATGACTGAGTTGACTTGACTTGACTTTTGGGGATCCCCCTTAGCACACTGCTTCCTGACTCAAATATCTGTAAGTGCAAGGAATTAGTTTTCACACGGAGAACCGCTGTCAATATTGTTATTTCCTGCTCACTGCCTGAAATTCTCCACAAATTCCTGTCTAACTTTCTCCTCAGCATCCCCTCAAACCTTAATGTATACCTTCGTCTTTCCCTGGTTCATCTCCAACCTTCTTCATTGCCTTACTTTCACTGTGTTGAACACATTGCACAGCTATTACACAACTAAGTGCCTCTCTCCCCAGAGTCTTGTTATGAATGCTTCAGCACACAAGGTGCTCTAAATCTCAGAGCTGTAGGCTCTCTGATAGATGTTTCTCCTGCATCTGCATCCCATTATTGGAATGGAAAAAAAATTCTAAGAAGATGAGCAGATCCACTCTTTGGAGCTGTCTGGTCAGAGGTGGTATTCAGCCGGTTTGGAAGAAATTTTAACTGGTTTGCTGAACCGGCAAATACCACCTCTGGCTGGCCCCACCTCCGCCTACCCAGTAACCCCGCCCACCCAGTCGCCAGTCACCCATGTGTGACTGAGTGGGTGTGGCCAACTCGATGTCACTCACAGCAAGGTGCCGCCCCACCAAGCCACGCCCACAGAACCAGTAGTAGAAAAATTTGAATCCCACCACTTCTAGCCCTAGCTAGAAGAAACCTATTTGAAGAATTTGTTCCGTGGATCAGCTCTTGTGTTAGTCCTGACCATTCAGCTGGTAACCAACAGAAAAGGAGAAACAGCTTCCCACACGAGTAGAGGTCTGTAACAAATCAAGATTACTCCAAAAACCATGACCACGAACGGGGATGTCACGATGCCCACCCTTGCATCGGGGGCTGTAGCATTTGCGTCACGATGTGATGAGACACCTCTGGGAATCCAGTTACAGCATGTCCTGATATAACACTTTTGCCTTCTAAAGCAGAGGTTGCATTCCTTCTGAAGAAAGAAATAAAATAGGAATGTAATTTTATGTGATCTTGAAACTTTTTCCTGAGTTTGGATCTAAAACTCAAAGCGAATAGGAAACTAATCAAGGAGAGAAGCAACCTGGAATTAAGGAGGAACTTCCTGACAGGGAGAACAATTAACCAGTGGAACAGCTTGTCTTCAGAAGTCGTGGGTGCTTCAACACTGGAGGTTTTTAAGAAAACACTGGACAGTCACCTGTCTGAAATGGTTTAGGGTTTCCTGCTTGAGCAAGAAGTTGGGCTAGAAGACCTCCAAAGTCCCTTTCAACTCGGTTATTCTAGTATTCTGTTAATTGTTTTAGCCTCAAGTAGATTGCTCCTTAGTGCAGATTGACTCCAGGTTTTCTTGTAGCTTAATCTTCACCAAATCAGAAGGGGTATTTTTTGTGGCTCTGAATCCAAGGAGTTGGGTGGAGCAAAATAAGAGGACGAGGAAGAAGAGATTAGGGATAAAAAGGAAGATATGGCGAAAGGGAGCACAGTCACAACGAGCAAGCAAATGTATCTGCTGGAAAGAAAAACTAAAAAGGCAAAATAAAATGAGCACGAGAGAGCAAATAATTGACGGATTAACACTTTTGCTTTCATTTTTAAGGGCCAGTTTTTATAGTTTGTCCATAACATCACTGACTTTTCAATCAATACAACTTCCATTCCTCTATCCATATTATAATTAAGGGTGCGATTTTCTACGCTTTGGATAAAATTCCACCTTTCCTGTGTATTACTGCCAGTAAATAACAATAACAACAACAACAACAATAATAATAATTTTTCTTCCCCCACTCCATACCTGATCCTGTCTTCCTGATGGTTTACCTATATCCAAAAAGTCATGGGAACACAAAGTAGAAAAAGTTGTCGAAAATGAAATGGTGAAGATCATGTTGGACTTTCAAATGCAGATGGTTCATCATTTAGAACACAACATGCCAGATATCACAATTGTCAAAAACCGAAGCATACAGTTTATTGATATCACTGTACCAGGAGATGCCAGAGTCGAAGAAAAAGAACTAGAAAAAATCACGAAATATTGTGACCTGGCCATTGAAACTACACGGCTATGGATGAAACATGTAACAGTGATACCCATTGTCATCAGGGCACTTGGTGCCATGTCCAAGAATTTTACAAAAACACATCAAGAAATTGCAGCTTCCAGCAATAACACCAGCGGAACTGCAAAAAACTGTGCTACTCGGAACATCGTACATTTTAAGAAGATACTTGGTCAATACCTAGGATGCTGGCTGCAACTTGTATCAACATTAGCACCAGTCAGTGGTATTTGTGATGCATTTTTGAATGTTCAGTTGACTGAGTTCATGTTTAATGACTAAAGTAAATAACAACAACAACAACAACAACAACAACAATAATAAATGTACATTTTAAGAAGATACTTGGTTGATACCTAGGATACTGGCAACAACCCGTATCAACCATCAGCACCAGTCTGTTGTGACCTAGGCCCAAGTAGTTATTACCAGACAGTCCTAAACAAACATACTTTATTAGAACAGCTGAGAATTACTTCATTGTCAGCTTAGTCCAAATTAATTCCAAAACAAGTTCTTCATAAACAGTCCTTCGGCCTTATCACCAACCTTTGTCTTCTTTGACATCCTGCCAAAGGCTTTTCTTGGCAAAACCCCACAAAGTTCAGAAGCAAGAGACAACGACAAGAAACAAATGTAGCAACGTTGCTTTCCTACAAAGATCCCAAGAGCCGTTGCTGCTCTTTTAAGCCTTCTGGGAGGGGCCAATCATCTCCTGACCTTACTCCCGAGTCGTCCTTTTTGCTTTAGCTTCTTTTGCCTCCTGGCAGCTCTTCGCATGCATGCACTAGGAACAGGCTCCTCCTGTTCCTCTGTCTCTCTGCTATCTGCCTCTGGAGGCTCCGGAATCCGTGCATTGCTCCCAGAGAGCCCTGGTCCCATCTCTGCCTCCGATGCAGAGCCCTCATCCAGGCCTTCCCCGGACTCCAGGACTGGCCCATTGTCCTCCCCAGCCTCCTCACTGTCTGACTCCACTGCCAGCTTTGCAGGCTGCTGGCGGATCACAACACAGTCAATGATATTTGTGATAAATTTTTAAATGTTCAGTTGACTGAGTTTCATGTTTAATGAATAACAGAGAAAATAATCCAGGTGTTTTGGAAGCACAAAATCCACTAACTAACCTATGAGATAAAACTGGTTAAGCACCATAGCGTTATTGGTGTCAGTTGGTTGGTCCAAACCTTTTAATCACCAATTTGCTCTTGGTGAGGTAGCGGTGTAGACAGGCGAGAGGAGAGGGTTTCTTTTTTATTATTAGCATTATAATTATAATTCTCACATGGGAAAACCATTTTCGAATCTCTGGATCAGGGTTGCAACATTAATTCTCTCCTTGGTCTGCCATGGTCTTATCCTGTTATTCTTTGTCCCCTGCGCTGACCGTGAGTACGGTTGAGTTTATTAGTGCAATTACAAATTTCATCAGACCTTTGCACTCCAATCCTGCTTGCTGTCCTCAAGGCATAATTAGGCATCTTAATTACTCTAGTACTGTTCAACAGGAATAATATTATGAACAGCATTTATTTGCCAAGCAAAAATGTTTATTCTATGAGCCTCTCGTTATTTGTTTCAGGCCCAAATAAGGAAGTTTCCCCTATTTCCATGCTTTAAATAACACTTTGGGATGAAATCCATTTCATCAGAAAAGACTAAATGTCTTTGCCACAATGTACCCTGTTTCCCCTAAAATAAGACCGCCCCATATAATAAGCCCAAACGGACTTTTGAGCGCATGCACTAAAATAAGCCCTCCCCCGCATGAAAATAAGCGCTCCCCAAAAATATTAAATCACATGCACAGCCGGTCCCCGCTATTTCCTAGGCTTAGGGTTAGGGAGACAGAGTTGGAAATCAGGTAAGATGGCAAGAGGAGCTCTGTCTTGCTCCACATGCCCCAAAATAATAAGACCTCCCTGAAAACAAGGCCAAGTGCTTATTTTGGGGTTAAAAAAAATATAAGACAGGGTCTTATTTTCAGGGAAACACGGTAGTTATTCTTCAAGGTGCCACACTGAACTTTGTCCTTTGTGTAATAAATAGTCTAGCATGGAAACTGATGGGTGGGTGGGTGGGTGGATGGAGAGACTTATGGATCCCAAGGAAGAACAGCAGATTCCAACAGCTGAAGCTTTAGCATGATCTTTCTACCAAGCTTTGGAGCTGTTTAATAATCTCATTGTCAACTCGCAAGGCATCCCTGGCCTGCTCTCAAGTTGCCATAGGCGAAGCAGCATGGCATCCAAAACCAAAACCACATTCCAGACATATCTCTCTCAAGGCTGTCTCCCTGAGTTATCCACAGCAGCCGAGGGGAGTGATCTCTACAACCTGCGAAATTGCTCCATTGGCAAATATGATTGATGACACACCCTGGGGGAACAGGGAAAACAGGGTCATAACTGGGCAATAAATTACGTAGAGTCAGAGTTGGCTTCACTTGGAACATGCCGACATGAAGTTCCTAATAAATAACTGGATTTCTTTTGAAGATTGGCTCAAGACTCATGATTTAATTAGAGCATCCGGAACCCTGACACTCATTCTAACAATAATATACAGCTGTGAGAGTTGGACCAGAAGGAAGGCTGAATGCTGAAGAATTAATGTTGTTGGGGTTGTGGTGTTGCAGAAGACCCTTGGACTGCAAGGAGATCAGATCAGTCAATCCTAAAGGAAATTAACCTTTCTTTGGAAGGACAGATACTGAAGCTGAACCTCAAGATGAGAAGAAGAGGACTCCTTTGAGAAGACCCTGATGTTGGAAAAGATGGAAGGCAAAAGGAGAAGGGGACGGCAGAGGATGAGATGGTTAGATGGGTCATCAAAGTGATGAGCATGAATTTGGGCAGACTCTGGGAGACAGTGGAGAACAGGGGAGTCTGGCCTCCTATGGTCCATGGGGCCATCTCCCTGGACTCAGTGCAATACCTTAACTATTGTATTCACATATGACTATTGTAGCTCCTTTTCAGGGACTATTGTAACTGAAACAACTCTCCCCTTAACCTCCGTGGTTCGTGCAGTCTTAAATTCATGTTAAACAGTTCTCAGTCCTCTTGTATGCTTCTTGGGCAGTGATGGGATTCAGCCAGTTCGGGCCAGTTCAGGCGAACTGGTAGTTAAATTGCTGGCTGTCCCTTCCCTGCCCTGACCCTTCCAGGAGTCCCCACGCACCCCATTTTGGCTCCCCGGAGGCTGCAGAGAGGCCTCCTAGGCCCAAAATGGAGCGTGGGGGCAGCATGTCCTCCCCCTCCCACTGCCTGTTTTCGCTACCAGTGGGGTGCAGGAGGCCGAGTACTGCCTGTCACACCCCCTGGCCACACCCACCACACCCACCCAGTCGGTCATTAGGGCAGAGAACTGGTTGTTAGATTATTTGAATCCCACCCATCCTTCCTCATGTTGCAGGCAATGCTGTCTCAGGACCTTTTAAGAAGCTAAATTGTTCGTCCAGCTCGTTCGAACACCAAAGCAACCTTATTTTTGTGACAGCATGAGAAAACCAGGAAAGTCGATGTTTCTTCTTTGTTTTGGACATTCCCATTCTTTCTTAGGATTCTGGGAGACTCAAATACACATTTCCCTCCCTAGGTATGGGTCATCGGTGGGGGGGGGGGGGAAATGAGCATAAAACAAAAAGTGAAAGCATTTATTATGAAACAAAGGACAAGTTGTATGTATAGGAAGAAACTTTATTTGTGGGATGATTAATAAAGATTTGTGAAATCTTCATGAGTTGAGTAAAGCATCTTCATCCACGCAGTTTTCTTGACAGCTTTATGGTTTGCTACGACCATCTTCCAGTGGACTCCTGATCTTTTTGGGAAACTAACTTATTACCTTTCTTCCCTCTTAAAATTCATATTAAAATCCAGAAGTTGGGATTATATTTTTTTCTATTTTCAGCAAAAAGTCCATAAAACTTCCCCAGTCTTTCATAAAAGCACTTCTTGTCTTATCTCAGATCAATTGCCGTTTCTGCAAATTCTAATGATCCAAATCCTCCATGGTGGGTCTTTCAGTGTTTCTTCATTGTTGTGCAGCTTTGATTTCCAAGCAAAGTCTGGTTCTTTGTAGCTTTTCCATAACCTCACTTGAACAATCACAATGATTGACATTGTTGTCAGTTGCCAAGTTGTGTCCGAACCATCGTGACCCCATGGACAATGTTCCACCCGGCCTTCCTTTCCTCCACCATCCCCCGGAGACCATTTAAGCTCCTGCTGACTGCCTCAGTGACTTCATCCAGCCACCTCGTTCTCTGTCATCCCTTCTTCTTTTGCCCTCAATCGTTCCCAGCATTAGGCTCTTCTCCAGTGAGTCCTTCCTTCTCATTAGGTGGCCAAAGTATATGAGTTTTATTTTCAGGATCTGGCCTTCTAAAGAGCAGTCAGGGTTGATCTCTAGGACTGACCGGTTTGATCGCCTTGCAGTCCAAGGGACTCGCAGGAGTCTTCTCCAGCACCACAGTTCAAAGGCCTCAATTCTTTGGCGCTCAGCCTTTCTTATGGTTCAACTTTCACAGCCATACATTGCAACTGGGAAAACCATAGCCTTGACTATACGCATTTTTGTTGGCAGAGTGATGTCTCTACTTTTTAGTGTGCTGTCTAGATTTGCTATAGTTTTCCTCCCCAGGAGCAAGCATCTTTTAGTTTCTTGGCTGTAGTCTCCATCTGCAGTGATCTCAGAGCCCAGGAAAATAAAATCTGTCACTACCTCCATTCCTTCCCCATCTATTTGCCAGGAATTGAGAGGGCCGGGTGTCATGATCTTAGTGTTCTTATGATTGGCATATTGCAATGCATTTTGGGGTGAAACCCCTTTAGTTGGTGTGGCAAGAGTGGCACATTCCAACAACTCTCTGACTTTCTGCCGAACTAAATTTATTACTTTGTCTGCTGAAGTTGCTTGAATGAGCAATGAAACATTGCAGATTAACAAAGTTTGGACCAGTTGCCATGATTCAACTTTTAGACCCCTTCGGCATGGATGATTGAGTCTTCATTGACACTTGAACATTCCTTCTTGCAACTTTTCCTAAAATGAAGGAAAGCTGTACTCTGTTATTCCGATCATCTGAGGCAGCTGTCCAAAATAGGAAATGCTGCAGCCTGCGTTCTTTCCTTGCTAGTCAAATAATGCTGACATCCAAGGTGACTTTGGAGGAAACTGTGGATCAGCAATTTCTGCACCAATGTTCTCCCCTGGGAAGAGTAGCAATGCATCTGTGGAAGGTGAAGCCTCTTATTGACATACTTCGCATGACCAGAGCTCCTGACATAACAAGCAACAAAAGATGGAGAAACTGCCAATGTCAGAAAGAGGGGGTCAAAGCAACATCTACAGAAACACACCTACAGTATTCTACGACCATCAACCTCCAAGGTTGAGACTGAGATCGAAAAACACCTCCCTCAAAATTTCCACTTACCCACCCGTAGTGGGTTTCAATTTCGGCTGCTACCGGTTCGCTCGTTGGCATGCGTGCACTCTCACGCATGCACGATGCTTCTGCGCATGCGCAGAAACGTCTGGGCAGGTGGGCAGAGCCTCCCGCTGCGGTGGCTACCGGTTCACCCAATCCTGGGTGAACCGGTAGCAACCCACCATTGTCACCCATCCTTAACAATCAGCTGCCACAGACTACCCTGGAACTATGGAAGACAAGTAAGGAGCTACCAGGCAGTTGAGTATAACCATATGACTGCCATGTGGTCAGGTACAACCTTGGCTTGTATAGAAATCTCTAAATACACTGATCAAAGATCAAAGGACAGAATAACAGAGTTGGAAGGGACATTGGGGATCTTCCAGTCCAACCCGCTACTCAAGCAGGAGACCCTATACCAGGGGTGAAATCCAGCAGGTTCTAACAGGTTCTGGAGAACCGGTAGCAGAAATTTTGAGCAGTTCGGAGAACCAGCAAATACCACCTCTGGCTGGTCCCAGAGTGGGGTGGGAATGGGGATTTTGCAGTATCCTTCCCCTGGAGTGGGGTGGAAATGGAGATTTTGCAGTATCCTTCCCCTGCCACGCCCACCAAGCCACACCACACCCACCAAGCTATGCCCACAGAACCAGTAGTAAAAAAATTTGAATTTCACCACTACCCTATACCATTTTAGAAAATGGGTGTCCTTTCTCTTCTTAAAAACTTCCAGTGTTGGAGCACCCACAACTTCTGGAGGCAAGTTGTTCCATTAGTTAATTGTTCTTTCAGGAAGTTTCTCCTTAATTCTAGGATGGTTCTCTCCTTGATTAGTTTCCATCCATTGCTTCTTCTCCTGCCTTCAGGTGCTTTGGAAAATAGCTTGACCCCTTCGGCCTCTTTGGACAATCTAAGAAAATGGGGTTATCCAACAGAAGATACTCTTTGTGAATGTGGAGAAGAACAATTCATCTCATACATGCCATGGTGCATACAATGTCCTTCAACATATATGGGGGAAGACCTCATGCTGGCAAGAGAACATGTGTCGATATGGCCCGATACTGGGCAAATGTCATTTAATTTTAACCCTACTTATTATTTTACATGCTTTTCACATGTGCTGTAAGAGCCATGGTGGCGCAGAGGTTAGAATGCAGTACTGCAGGCTAACTCACTGCTCACTCCAGGAGTTTGATTCTGAATGGTTCAAGGTTGACTCAGTCTTCCATCCTTCCAAAGTCGGTAAAATGAGGACCCAGATTGTTTGGGGGCAATATGCTGACTCTGTAAACTGCTTTGTGAAGGCTGTAAAGCACTGTGAAGCGGTATATAAGTCTAAGGGCTAGTGCTAGTGCTATATTTCCAATGTTGGAATAAGGTCTAAGCATATTGGTTTGTGAAAGTATAGCTAGAAGAATGTGCCATGATTCTAATAATTCCATCTCTAAATTCCCATCTAACATGCCAAAATGCTTACCATAAGAAATAGGATCAGAAATTTGTAGAACTGGAAAGGTTGCGTACGAGTCATCTGCTGAAAATCCTCTGCCGTATGGAGGCAGCAATGGGCAGCTGCTTATGTTGTGGTTGTGTGTTGTATCTATCTCGTCTATGGTATATGGGCATCAAATTATTGCTAACAATCTGGGATTCTCTGTTGCTCCCTGGCTGTTGTGACCTAGGCTTCCTGAGTCATTAAAACACACGAGTAGTCCCAAAAACCTCTTTTATTGCAACAGCTGTGAATTACATTCATTCACAGCTGAGTTCCAATTAGTTGCAAAAAGTCCTTCGGGAGAAGTCCTTCGGGATAATCACCAACCTTTATCTCCCTTGACACTCTGCCAAAGACCTACTTGGCAAAGCCACATGGAGTTCAGAATCAAACAGAGATGCTGACTGGGAACAGAATTAACAATGTTGCTTTCCTGCAAAGGGCCCACATGTCTTTGCTCCTCTTTTAAGACTTATGGGAGGGGCCAATCATTTCCAGGCCTTACTCCTGAGTCATCCCTTTAGTTTTAACTGTTCTTGCCTTCTGGCAGCTCTGCGCATGCGTGCACTAGGAACAGGCTCCTCCTGTTCCTCTGCCTCTCTGCTGTCCGACTCTGGAGGCTCCGGAGTCCGTGCATAACTCCCAGATGGCCCTGGCCCCATCTCTGCCTCTGACACAGAGCCCTCGTCTGAGCCTTCCCCAGATTACAGGACTGGCCCATGTTCCTCCTCAGCCTCCTCACTGTCCGACTCTGCTGCCAGCTCCGCAGGCTGCTGGCGGACCATAACACTGGCAAATTCTGATTTGTTTCTGACTAATTTTAATCTCAAGTCAATTTTAGCAATATGAGGCAGAGAGAGGGGGGGAAAGGGAAAGAGGGAGAAGGAGGGAGGGAGGGAGGGAGAGAGAGAGAGAGAGAGAGAGAGAGAGAGAGGGAGAGAGGGAGAGAGGGAGAGAGAGAGAGAGTTGTACTGTCTCTGAGCTTCTTGGTTTCTTCCTCTGCTGAGCAAGAATGATGGCACAATCAATCCAATGGACTTTTAGGAATTGTACCAGGATTAGCTCAGTAAAGACATGCTCCAATAGAATGACATACTTGTAACTCAGGGTTGAACTGTAGGGCCCTTTCTGCTGTCTGAGATTGGTGGTCTTGTTGCAGATGTTTCATTACCCAACTCGGTCACCTCATCAGTGCTAGAAGAGAGTGGGGTTTGCTCTCTGTTTTATAGATAAACTCTTTGATCTTGCGTTATCTTGAATTATGTCCTTCAACTCCCTATTTTATTTATTGTCAAGACAGAACTGATCACTGTGACATTAAGGTTCTTTTAAACACATTCAGGCATGTTTGAATCTTTCCACAAGCATCCGTGCATGCAGTCAACAATTCGCCAACTTAATCTTTATTTCAGACTGGTGGCCTCATGTCTTTGGGGTTCGATTATGTACGCAATTTCAGAAAAGCACCCAAACCTGTATTCTTATATCAGATTCTTTCTCATTATACTTGCGGTGAATGAGTGCCTTAAAAAGATAGCAAAGGGGGGGGGGGAAGTATATAAAAAATTGGGTGATCATGTTGATTGTCCACATCGGTGGTTGTTGCTGGCAAGGGTTGGCTTGGGGACAGAGATGATCCCATATTTGAGAATGGAAATCCCAACATGTTTAACAGCAGCTACAGACTCCATAGATCAAGTCAGGTCTCCCTTCAGAATGAGACAACTTGCTGGGGCCAACTTGCCACAGCCAACTCACTGCAGGCAACTCACCATGGCCAACTCTCCGTGGGAAAATTTAACGTAATTATTTATTTTAAAATTTAGTTTATTTGTTTGTCATTCACATTTCATTTTCGCCCTCCGTATGCATCCTTTCTTTAATGATCCTACTCTTTTCCACCATTTCTTTGATGTTAGTGTAACTCTTGCCCTGCAGTGAGTTGTCCCGCAGCACCTTGGCTGTCGCGAGTTGGCTGTCGCGAGTTGGCCGCAAGGAGTTGGCCACGGCGAGTTGTCATAGACCCATCTCCCTTAGCCAATTCTAGAATTCTAAATGACATGGAGGATCTGTTAGGTGGTACAAGCTAGCAGTGTGTGTGTTTAGCTTTGTGATGATGAGGAGATGGGATGCATTTCATATTGGAGGAGTTCCTAACCAGACGTCCATGACATAAGATTACGCTTCTCCACTTGGCAAACCAAATGAAGAGGGACATCGATCAGCCAGTCAAACTGGACACTATGACAGGACAGGCCACTTCAGGGGTGAAATCCAGCAGGCTCTGACAGGTTCTGGAGAACCGGTAGCAGAAATTTTGAGTAGTTCAGAGAACCAGCAAATACCACCTCTGGCTGGCCCCAGAGTGGGATGGGAATGGAGATTTTGCAGTATTGTTCCCCCAGGAGTGGGGAGGGAATGGGGATTTTGCAATATCCTTCCCCTGCCATGCCCACCAAGCCACGCCCATCAAAGCCACACCACACTCACCAAGCCAAGTCCACAGAACCGGGAGCAAAATAATTTGGATTTCACCACTGGGCCACTTGGTATATGTATGTGTATGTGTGGGAAAGCCCATTGCCCGGAGAAGCTTAGCTTCTGGGTATCATGAGCGCCAGATACCAAATGCAAGACAATGTACATTGTTAGGGATTTCGATTTTTATTCTGGATCTACACTTTCCCTTCTGATTCTTAGGTGCATATGTGACGGCTGCCACCTTGACAGACCCCAGAGATTGAAACGGGGACCTCCAGAGCTGAAAGCGTGAGTCTCTACAGCTAAAGAGCCAGGCTCTGAAATAGGCTGTAAAAGACTCTTCATGTCTTTTCGTGGACTAGCCGCAGAAAGGGAGGGTTCATATGGAGAGAGATGGATCCCTTCCCTCTAGCCAAGGGATTTCCCTAGATCTTTCCCTTGTATCAAGCCAATCAGGAATATCTATGTTCTTTAGCCCTCCAGTTGCTTTCTTCATGTTCCAGGGTAGGAATAGAGCTGCATCAAATTGTTATTTTTCTGCCTGAGACAGAATAGCAACCGCACACCCTATTTCCAAACCAAGGTGCATCATATTTAACACTGATCGAGTTTTTTTCTAACATCTGAAGCAGGAAAAAAAGTGGGGGGATCATAATAAGGATTTATAGAAGTCCAGAGCATCCATTGGGGAAGACAAGGAAGGTAGTTGAAGATCCAGGTGTGATGATGTAATCACGCCAACCCTACTTGCTTTAGACCATGATGATGCAACTATGTTGTCATTGACTGAATTCATTATTGTGCTTGCGTCATCATTATTACATCATCATGGTTTGTTGAAGACCCTGCTGACAGTCCCTGGAAGATGCGTTTGATTTTTTAATGCAATGAAGATCAATTATGTCGATGCTTGCAGGATCCAATCTGGGTCCGTCACCGGGACCAGAGGTTTAGTCTTTCAAGCTTTCAGACTCGGATGCTGCAGCCCATCCTCAGGGAACATCTGTTTCACCAGAATCTGTGCTTTGGGCTATTCTATGCATAGTATTTATGTGGTGCCTGGTTGTGTGTGACTAATTAGTTGTTGATTGGGGTGTTGATGGCCAGTTATTAAGTCATGGGTGGTTGTTACTTCGTACTACCAAGTCCTCTGGCTCCTAAGCACCTGCTCAGCTGGTGGTAAATCAACACTCCTGTTGACTGACGAAGGGCCCTGTTTCCCAGGCTTCAATCATTTCCCTGGCTGTTTTTGTCCCTGCTCGGCCAACAATCTTAGTGGCTTAATAACTCCAGCACAAGTCTGAACGCTCGTAAGGCTAAACCTCTGGTCCTGCTCACCAACCCAAATTGGATCCTGCAATTCATTATCTTGGGACACGTATATATTTGCCTTCCTTCGTCTTTGAGGCTTAGCTACCTTACGGTAGGGTTGATTGGGGACGTTTGCAAATCGTTCATTTGCTTCTTCTCTTCCGTTACGGTGGGAAATGTTGTGGACAACCCCATGGCGGATCAAGAGAAGTGGCAAAATGAAAACAAACCAAGAGACGTAGGAAACATTTGCAAAAACAATTTAAGATTATTTCAGAGTATATATATATATATAAATTCTGTGATGATATGATGTATCCTTATTTACACATGAATGTTACAAACAGAAAATCAGCCTCTTGAGAGTGAAAATAGATTTTTCCAAACTTGTCCACCAAAGTCAGTCCAGCTTTAAGATGTCTACATTCTGGAGTTTCCTGACACGTTTTAGGAAAGTATATAGGTAAACTGTCTCTTGTGAATCTGAGAATAAACTACCATAATCTAGCACATGAATTTTTAAACTTTGGCAGGCCAAGGGCCCTGTTAGTTGGTTTTTGTTTGTTTTCTTCAATTTCAGACAAGATCAAGAGTTCCAGTGGTAGAAAATTGGTTGCCTTTTGACTGAACTTTTTCTCCCCTCCCCCTTATTCTTTTACCAAAACCCACCAGGTTCTCAAAGAACTTAGAGAAATGAGATTTGAATGGCAGATAAAAGAGTATGGCGTCATATTTCCAGTTTTCAATATTTACAATGATGATTTGCATCATTCTAAGACCTAATTCTACCTCTCAGATGTGAAATGAATAATTTTTTACGTACAGATGACCTAAGATAGGGTTCCAATTTCTGATATTTTCTTTCCTTCCCCTCGTCCTTTTTTTTTTTTTAATCTCCCAATAACAAAGTCCATTAAGGGTGGTATTTGGTGCATAGCATGCTAGTTTATTTTAGCTATCTAGGCAACATCTGAAACCATCTTTAGTAGATCTTTTTTCCCCCGTATCTAAACAAATTTCTATGAATTGTTTTCGAGGAAGTCTTTATATTTTCTAATGAAGTCTTCTTTCCTTTACACCTATGACATCTATTGCTCTTTAAGCATGGAATACACCCATGCTAAAGGGTTACCCTCAGCATAAAGATTCTTAACAACGAATCATGGTTAAGAAGATATTTCAGACCCATTTAGTTTTTTCCATATGTGTTCTTCCTTTTTCTGTTCGTTTACATCGTTCATTTTCAGCCAATAAGAATTGTTGACCTATGATCCAATGTTCGTCATTTGGACTTGCACACTTAGCAAACAATGGAAGCTGCAACGACAAGTGTTTAATCCTTGTGAACACAACCATTTGCAGTCCTTAGAGGTCTTTTGCATGTGAGCACAAAGATTTCCTTTACACCCGTGTGCTAGTGTGAAAGGGGCACTTTTAATTCTCCAGCATCAGTGGGCATAGCAACAACATCTAGTAAATCGGATAATTCAGCCAAAAACAGCTGCAGCCCCAATTTTTTCTTTTTTCTTTTAATGCTATGTTTACGTCCAACCTGAGATGCTATTTAAGTCTATAAATGGCATTCTCAGAATTTCGTAGTCATACATCAATCGCTGGATTTCCCTTGTCTTTTTCAAAGAGGAGGTAGGCGTGTTTGTCACTCATACAGATTAAACACATATAAGAGGGGGGGGGAAATGACAGAGAACAGGAAGTAATCCATTTTGAGGCACGTTATCAGGGGCGTGAATTAGGCAAGCACGGATAGTCCTTGACTTACAACACTTCATTTAGTGACCATTTGAAGTTACGACAGCACCGAAAAAAGTGACTCGTGACCATTTTACACACAACCGTTTGCGGCCTCCCCAAGGTCATGTGATCAAAATTTACACACTTGGCAACTGACTCATGTTTACGACAGGGTCACAGTAGCCAGGGGGGGTCACGTGACCCCCCCCTTTTGTGATCTTCTGACAAGCCAAGTCAACGGGGAAGCCAGATTCACTTAACGGCCATGTTCCCAGTTTAACAAGTGCAGTGATTCACTTAACAACAGTTGCAAAGGGAAATCGTAAAAGAAGGCAAAACTCATTTAACAAACGTCCCATTTAGTGACAGAAGTTTTGGCCTCAATTGCTGTTGTAAGTCGAGGACTACCTGGAGTAGGTAAAATGCGTGCATGGGGAAAATCGTACGAGAGCAGAAAGATTACTATAGCGAATTCGAAAGGTCATAGCTATAGGTTGTAAGATGAATTAATCACGATTTCTGCCGTATTCAGTCCTAGGACAGGTGAGACCCTGGAGACTTAGATGGGGGTATACAATTTCTACTTTAGTCTGTTAATCTTGACTCATATATAAAAGGGACTTGTAATAAGACCCCTACCTATAAATCCAATCAGCGAATATAATTTATAGGAATAGATGATCTTAGCTGTGACAGAAAATACATAGTTTTATTACCTCAGGGTTATAATAATACAGTCATTCACTTTTATATGGGTTTTTTAAAAAAACATCCCAGGCCTATTATTTGTATTATTTTATCTCATTTATTTACCCGTATAACATTTTTGTTATTTTTACAAATAACTCAAGGCAACACACACACACACACAATGTTCGTTCGTCCTCCTTTTTTCCCCACAACAACCAACTTGTGAGCTGAGTTGGGCTGAGAGAGAGAGAGAGAGGGACTGGCCCACTCAGCTTTCATGCCTAAGGTAGTACTAGAACTCACAGTCTCCTGTTTTCTAGCCTGGTGCCTTAACAACTAGGCCAAACGAGCTCATGTGGGTAGTCTTCAACTTACAACAATTCGTTTAGCGACAACGGCACTGAAAAACGTGACTTATGTCCGTTTTTGTAGCATCCCCATAGGCACACGATCAAAATTCAGATGCTTGGCAATTGGTTCATGCTTACGACCGTTGCGGCGTCCCAGGATCACATGATCCCCTTTTGCGACCTTCCGATGAGCCAAGTCAACGGGGAAGCCAGATTCACTTAACAGCCGGGTTACTTACTTATCAATTGCAGTGATTCACTTAACAATGGAGGCAAGAAAGGTCGTAAAACGGAGCAAAACTCCACTTAGCAAATGTCTCACTTAACAACAGGCATTTTGGGCTCAATTGTGGTCGTAAGCCAAGGGCCCTATCCAACAAAATGAATTTTAATGTGGAGAAAAGCAATTTTTTTACATTTAGGCAGGAAAAATCAAAAGTTCAAGTAGAGATTAGGCAAGACCTGGCTCAAAAACAGTCACTATGGGAGGGACAATTGGAGTCATAGTGGATGATCACTTAAATATGAGCCAGCCGTGTGCAGAAGCAGCCAAAAAAGCTAATACAATCCTGGGTTGTATAAAGAGAGGCGTAGAATCAAGATCATGTGAAGTATTAGTAGCGCTTTATGAAACCAAAGTCAGACCACACCTGGAATACTGCAACCAATTTTGGTCACCATACCAGTGGTGGGTTTCAACCGGTGTTACCACCGGTTCGCTTTGCACACACGCTTTGCACGCACGCACACCGAACTTGCGTTTCACACAAGCGCATTGAATTTCAGAACAGCTGAGGCACAGCAATCCGCTCTACCGCGCCTATCAGCTGGGCTAAAAACGAACAAATATAAGTAGGTATAGCGCAGGGGAGGGCGGGAGGGCCCAACTGACGGTCGGAGCGAACCTGTTCGCTCTCACCTCACCATCTCCGCTACTGGCTTGCTCGAACCGGGGAGAACTGGTACCAACCCACCACTGCACCATACTACAAAAAAAAAAAGAAAGATGTTGAGACTTTGGAAAAAGTGCAGAGAAGAGCAGCTAAGATGATCAAAGGCCTGGAGACTAAAACATATGAAGAACGGCTGCAGGATTTGGGTCTGGCTAGTCTAAAGAAAAGAAGAAGAAGGAGTGACATGATAGCAGTATTTCAGTATTTGAGGGGCTGCCACAAAGAAGAGAGGGTCAACTTATTCTCCAAAGCACTGCAGAAATTGTGGGCGCTCCATCACTGGATGTTTTCAACTAGAATCCAGACAGTCACTTATCTGAAATAGGATAGGTTCTCCTGCTTGAGCAGGGGGCTGGACTAGAAGACCTCCAAGGTCCCTTCCAGCTCATTCATTCTAATTTTTAGTATTGAGTGAGCCCATGGCTGACCTCAGTATTGCCTTGGGCCTTGGTGGCGCAGCAGACTAAAGTGCTGTTAAGCAGCACCAGCTGCCTGCAATTACTGCAAGTTCAAATCTCACCAGGCTCAAGGTTGACTCAGCCTTCCATCCTTTCGAGGTAGGTAAAATGAGGACACGGATTGTGGGGGCAATAAGCTGACTTTGTATAAAAAAGAACACTGCAGGGGGGGGGGGGGTGGCCGAAAGCCCTACTAAGCAGGTATATACAAAAGTATGAAGGCTGTTGCTTAACGCATTGTAAGCCGCCCTGAGTCTCCGGAGAAGGGCGGCATATAAATCAAATAAATAAATAAATAAATAAACAAACAAACAAATTTCCAGACTGAGAAGGGGGAGAAAAAGCTTGATGCCAGGACAGAAGTAAATCAGGATAAAATTTCAATAAGGGCTTTGTAGACCAAAGCTGAGTCTTAGCTACTATTCCCCCGGTAGCTTTCATGCAGTTCAAATAGCATTTTTGGCTTGTTCAGGATGGGACGGAAGTCCAATTTTAAATGGCTCTGTAATTTTTGTTCAATCACGAGCCATGGTGGCGCAGTGGTTAGAGAGCAGTACTGCAGGCTACTTCTGCTGACTGCCGGCTGCTGGCTGCCTGCAATTTGGCAGTTCAAATCTCACCAGGCTCAAGGTTGACTCAGCCTTCCTTCCTTCCAAGGTGGGAAAAATGAGGACCCAGATTGTTGAGGGCAAGAGGCTGACTCTGTAAACCACTTAGAGAGAGCTGTAAAGCACTGTCAAGCGGTATATAAGTCTGAGTGCTATTGCTATTGCTATCAAAGGATTGTTTTGAGCCAGGGTAGAAAACGTTGGCTTGAAGGAACACAAAAGCTTCAAGATGTGCAGCTAAGTGCAGATGGCCAGAGATTTCAGCAAGAAACATTGGTATCCCTCGACTTAAAACCATTCGAAGTTCCAACGGCAGTCAAAAAAAGTGACTTATGACTTTCACGCTTACAACCGCTTATATCCCCATCAGAATTCAAGTGCTTGGCAACTGGCATGTACTTATGACAGTTGTGCTGTTCTGGGTTCAGGCAATCGCCTTTTGTAACTTTCCCAGCTGACTTCTCTGACAAGCCAACTCAAATGGGGAAAGCCGGATTTGCTCAATGACCATGCGATCCACTTAACAACACCAGGGATTCCCTTAACCACTGCGGCAAACAAAAGAACATCAAACGAGGCCCTTCTCCCTTAACTGCTGCCTCGCTTAGCAACAGAAATGTTGGGCTCGGTTGTGGCCATAAGTCAAGGACTGCCTGTAAACCACGCAAAACCAGAATCCCCAGGTATTCATTCACATATTCTGTCAGGTACTCACATAGCCGCCCCCCCCCCAAAAAAAATGCTTTGCCAGGAGCTATTTTGACAGGTAGGCGAACATGAAAAAGTTTGCACCCCAACATTTACACCTCACCTGGTTTCATCCCCATTTGCTTTTTTTGTCCTCGTTGTCATACACATTTTGTGCCCCCTCTTCAATTCTATGTATTTCTTCTCTTCTCCAGCTTCCCCCAAAAAACTCCCTCTTCTCTGCATTCCAATGAACTCAATCAAGGTTATCTCCGTCAGGAAGGTTCACCAATAAAGGAGGATATTTGTAGCTCAGGGTTGACACGAGGGGTCCTTGGTGCTCTCTGAGTTTGCTTGCAGACATTTTATTTACCCAAACGAGGTAACATCATCACTAACACTAGCACTGATGATGTTACCTAGCTGGGTCATGAAACGTCGGCAAGCAAACAAGCAAACTCAGAGACCACCAAGGACCCCTTCCAGGTCCACCAAGCTAGCTAGAGGAGTAACCTGTTTGGAAATGAAAAAGAGGTCTTTTCCCACCAGCCCTGGTAGTCATTTATATGAAAGTATTAAAGTGTGACTTTATCTACCATGTGTGTCTCTTCCCCTTCCCCCTTTTTTTCCTTTTCTCTTTCATATTTTATTATAGTGATGGATCATTTCCTTACGACTCTGTTCCTTGGCAACAAAACAGTAACCAACCGCCAGGTTCCCTATCGGTGGTCACGACAGTATGGGGTGTGACTAACACATCACAGAGCCAGGTAAGTATCTTTCTGGAAATCTTCTCTCCATTTCTATTTTTTTCAAGGGTGCTCAGATTGACTCCTCCTCTGCCTCCCAAAGGCTGAGCAATGTTTGGTTAGGGTGTAAGCTTGATTCAACAGGTAACGTTGCTGACAATGGATTGTCCTGTTGCTAGGGTGAAGCTGGGTGATTTGCTGAATTGTTGCTGGCCAGTTTTAAGTAGACCATCTGGAAGACGGTGGTTTACTGGGACCTGTGCCTTTGAAAGGGACTTGATATCGCTCTATGCTGGATGTTCATTCTGAAATAAAAGTGTCTAACCCAAGGGTCAGCAACCAGCGGCTCTGGAGCCGCATGTGGCTCTTTCATCCCTCTGCTGTGGCTCCCTGTCGCTCAAAATATCAGAACCGCCAATGTGTAGGCCAACCATGGATAAATCCAAGAGAAATGTTACAGAAGAAAACAAAGTTTAATTCAACTACATATGCTAGTTCTGTGGCCGCTCAGTAAATAGTCAGGCATGGGAAGGGTTTTATGGCTCCCGGTGTTTTCTTTTCTGTGGGAAACGGGTCCAAATGGCTCTTTGAGTGTTTAAGGTTGCCGACCCCTGGTCTAAGCAGAGGTGGGCATCATGTAATATAACAACCGGTTTGCCCAGCACTGAAAATGTGAGGGCGCTCACCTTCCATGCATGCACGCGGCTTCAAAAACCCAGCGATTCACTCACGCGCACGCTTCCATGCATGCAAGCGGGTTAAAAAAACACGGCGATATAGCATGGGATAGTGCCGGGGTGCTGGTCGCAACTAGCGGTTCGCCCGAACCGGTCCGAACCACCAGCAGCCCATCACTGTGTCTAACTCACAAGGGCTGTGTTTCTAGAATTGTTAAGGCATGTCTCTCTTTGTAGAGAAGCACTCATTGATGGCCGCAATATTTTTAAAGAACGAAAAGTCTAAGTCACAGAAGATTGAATTTTGCTCACCTCTGTTCTGTGGATAGCCAGGGAATGGATGCAAATAGATCAGGCACCACGTCATCATAAAGTATTGAGACAAGCGATTGAGATTTGGATGTATGTCTTGTACAGATAATTCCTCTTTCCTACATGGTGTGGCTTACTCTTAAAGCAGAAACATCTCCTAGACTTTGACTAAGATTTGCCAAGGGTAAAACTTGTGTGACTTTGGACACGAGTTAATAATGTTCCCCCCTGAGATTGCTGTAAGACTGGGAAGTTGTTCTCTCTTAGACTTGTCTGGTGTTCTCTCCTTTATTTCGCAATTCTGTTTACTCCATTGCAAAAATTGAACCTCAATAATTGACAGGGTCTATTGTGGGCCTATTAAACTTAAGCAAGCCACCAAGAGACCAATTATTTGGAGGGCTGAATCCAAACAAGGCTGCGATCTTGGATTTTACTGATCTGGCTATGTACAGTATATCACAGAAGTGAGTACACCCCCTCACATTTTGTAAATATTTAAGAAGATCTTTTCACGTGACAACACTGAAGAAATGACACTTGGCTACAATGTAAAGTAGTGAGTATACAGCTTGTATAACAGTGTAAATGTGCTGCCATGAGGCGCCATGTTGAACTTCCAGTGACCAGTATGAGAGAGTGAGAGCGATAACACCAAATTTAACACACCTGCTCCCCCTTCACACCTGAGACCTTGTACCACTAACGAGTCGCATGACACCAGGGAGGGAAAACGGCTACTTGGGCCCCATTTGGACATTATCACTTAGTGGTGTGCTCACTTTTGTTGCCAGCAGTTTAGACATTAATGGCTGTGTGTTGCGTTATTTTGAGGGAACAGCACATTTATGCCATTATACAAGCTGAACACCCACTACTTTACATTGTAGCCAAGTGTCATTTCTTCAGTGTTGTTACATGAAAAGATACACTTAAATATTTATAAAATGTGAGGGGGTGTACTCACTTCTGTGACGTACTGTAAATTACATCTTAGAAGATGAAGAAAGACCCAAAGGTGCTTTTACTAAAATGCAACTGGTCTGTCTTGATTTATTTATTTATTTGCTTAAAAACATAAAGGATTTTAAAGGCCAAAAAACTCCAAGAAAGTCCAATTGCTCTTTGGAAAAAGCACTTTTGGGACAACCATGCCCTGGATGATTGAGAAGTTCCAAAGAAGGAGGAGGAGGAGAGGAAGGAGGAGGAGGAGGAGGAGGAGGAGGAGGAGGAGGAGGAGAAGAAAAAGAGGAAGAGGAAGAGGAAGAAGAAGAAGAAGAAGAAGAAGAAGAAGAAGAAGAAGAAGAAGAAGAAGAAGAAGAAGAAGAAGAAGAAGAAGAAGAAGAAGAAGAAGAAGAAGAAGAAGAAGAAGAAGAAGAAGACGACCACTCGGTGTGTTGGCTTCAGGGATTTTATCACCATCGATGGTATCTCTCTTTGTCCAACGGAGTTGAACACCTTGTAAAGATATTAAGCAAGATGTCCATGGAGATTCTTAATCATAAGGGTCATGGTTGTCCCAAAAGTGTTTTTTTCTGAAGAGCAATTGGACTTTCTTGGTTTTCTCCTTGCTTCTCTTCCTAGAAGGTTCTTCAGTTCATGATGAACTTCCTGGAGGAGAAGAAAAAAGTTTTTAAGAAAAAAAAAAACTAAGAAAGTCCAGTTACCTTTTGAGAAGCATCTTTGGGACAAGCCAAACAAGGGCATTATCCCAATGCTTCTATCCCCACCAAAACCATTACTTTGGTGATCCACCCTTCCATTTTTTTTTCTCCTCTCAAATAAGAAGGGACAAATTCTTAAAATCACTACCGTTGCTTGTATGGATGTTCTCTTAAGATGTCACCTTCCCTTTCAACCAGGTGCTGGGAAATCCCATGGCCAACGCCAACACTGCTATGAACCCAGCAGGCAACCCCATGGCTTCTGGGATGACGGCCAGCAATCCTGGCATGAATTCCCCTCAGTTTGCCGGACAGCAACCGCCCTTCTCAGCCAAGGCCAGCTCCAATCAGTCCTACATTCAACAAAGCATGTACGGACGGCCCAACTATCCAGGCAGTGGAGGCTTTGCGGGAAGGTAAGGCTGGAACAGAGGTTGCCCATTCCATACTGGTTTAGAAGAGGCCTAGAGAAAGGGGTCAGGCATCATCAGAACGTGATGGGAATTGAGTTGGGTTCATCGGGACCGTTCCTTTCTGTATTCATCACTGAAAACAGAGAGGTGAAACTTGGAAAGGCAATTTTCAAAGACATCCATGATAAACCAGTAGGTGACATGAGTTTTTAAAGAGAAATTTGAAAAGTCTTCTTAAAGGCCGATGGATGGGAGAAATCCTAAAACAAACTTCAGAAACATACAGTTCTTAGTAAAACTATTTAGCTGCTATAAAAGGGAAGGGAAGGGAAGGGAAGGGAAGGGAAGGGAAGGGAAGGGAAGGGAAGGGAAAGGAAGGAAGGAAAGGAAAGGAAAGGAAAGGAAAGGAAAGGAAAGGAAAGGAAAGGAAAGGAAAGGAAAGGAAAGGAAAGGAAAGGAAAGGAAAGGAAAGGAAGTAAATGGATAAAGAAGGAAAGGAAAGGAAGTAAATGGATAAAGAAGAGAAGGATAGGAAAGGAAGTAAATAGATAAAGAAGGAAAGGAAAGGAAAGGAAGTAAATGGATAAAGAAGGAAAGGAAAGGGAGAGAAGAGAGGAGAGGAAAGGAGAAGAGAAGAAAGGAAAAGAGAAAGGGGGAAGAGAAGAGAAGAGAAGAGAAGAGAAGAGAAGAGAAGAGAAGAGAAGAGAAGAGAAGAAGGCAAAGGCAGGGGAGGGTTCAAATTTAAAGCAAAAGACCTTCAGGAAAATGAAATCAAAATACCTTCAGGAAAATGATTTGCACATGACTCAAGTCAATCAAATAAGGCATACAAGCTAAGGTATAGTTTTAATTAACCACTAAATGCATGATGCAACACATAGACTTAAAAGTGGCTAACATTTTGCTGAGCGTCTGTACAAAGGCTATTGATAGATATAAATGTTACAGCTTTGCTCAGGAGAACAAACGTTGAACATTAGCCAGACCAAACTCAAAACATCCCTTTTGTCCCTGCCTTTTAGAGAAAATCAGGTTTAACTAATATTTAGAACCAAACTTCACGTTTTATCATTTACATAACTCGGGACCCTCAAACATGGAATTATTATTTTGTCATGCATACTAAGCAGAAACAAAAACAAACCCAATAAATGGGAATTTTCAGGAGAGAGGTAGTTAGCAAGAGAAAATGCACTCAGAATGAAATATAGACAGTTGGGGCTGCAAAATTACCATAATAAGGAAAACATGGAGTCATTTATTTGGAGCATCCGTAATTATGCACAAATGCATTTATGATGAGATTGCAGTGCTGATGTTCCCAGAACTCTGTAGTTGTCATCTCCATGACAAGTGCAGGGACCCCCATTTTCATGTTAAAATTCCCTGCATTGCATTACTCCTGACCCCAAATACAAACTAGTTGGAAGGGACCTCGGAAGTTTTCTAGTCCAACCTCCTGCTCAAGCAGGAGACCTATACTAGATTAGACAAATGGTTGTCCAGTCTCTTCTTAAAAACCTCCAGTGATGGAGGATCCACAGCTTCTGGAGGCAAGTTGCTCCACTGGTTAATTGTTCTCACTGTCAAGAAATTTCTTCTCAGTTCTAGGTTGCATCTCTCCTTGACTAGTTTCCACCCATTGCTTCTTGTTCTGCCTTTAGGTGCTTTGGAGAATAGCTTGACTCCCTCTTCTTTGTGGCAACCCCTGAGATATTGGGAGACTGCTATCATGTCTCCTCTTTTCATTAAACTAAAGATACCTAATTCCAGCAGCCATTCTTTATATGTTTTAGCCTCCAGGCTCCTAATCATCTTGGTTGCTCTTCTCTGCACTCTTTCTAGCGTCTCCATATCTTTTTTACATTGTGGCGACCAAAACTGAATGCAATATTCCAAGTGTAGCCTTACCAAGGCATTATAAAGTGGTACTAACATTTCACATGATCTTGATTCTATTCTATTCTATCTTCTGGTTGCCTCCAAAAGTTGTGTGCGCTCCATCACTGGAGGTTTTTAACAAGAGATTGGACAACCATTTGTTTTTGGTTTTTTAATTGAAAAGTTTTATAAGAAATACAAACAATTTTCTCCCCCACCCCACCCTTCCCCCCTCCCCACATAATAGAAAATGTACATTTTCTTATACATAATAAATCCTACATACACATGTTTCCCTTAAAGAAAGCATTAAAATAAGACATTTTAATTACATTCGGAGTTGCTCTTCTCTTTCTTCCCTCATTCCACAACAAACCTTCTTCTTCTCCTCCTTTCTTTCCCTTCCCTCCCCTCCCTCCTCTTCTCTCCTACTTTCTCCTTCCTCCTCTCCTACCTCATCTACCTACCTTGTTGAAATGGTGTACAGTCTCCTGCTTGAGCAGGGGCTTGGGCTAGAAGACCTCCAAAGTCCCTTCCAACTCTGTTATTCTGTTATATTATCTCCATAGTTTGCCGGACACAGAAGCAAGCCCACTTCGAATTGGACCTCCGATATCCACTTCTCCAGGATATGTTCTCTTCATGCCTTACATGGGCAATGATTTATATGTTTTAGCCAGGGGTGGGCTTCAAAACTTTTAGTAAGAGGTTCTCTGCCTGTTTGCTGAGTGGGCGTGGCCTACTCAGCCTCCTGCACCACGGTGGGTGGGGGGCGTTTTTGCTCTCTCCGGGCTCTGGAGGCTTTCCTCGAGCCTCCAGGAGGGTGAAAACAGCCTCCCCAGGCTCCAGATATCCTCTGGAGGCCAGAAATGGGCCCGTTTCTGGCCTTCCCAAACTTCCGGTAGGCCTGTTTTTCGCCCTCCCCGAATCTCTGCGCGTGCCCTGCACTTACCTGCATCCAAAATGGGCTGCATGGGGACTCCTGGGAGGGGCGGGATGAGTGGGCCCAGCCAGGAGTCTGATTTGGGGGTTCTCCAAACTGCACAGAATCTTAGCTAGAGGTTCTTCCGAATCCTTGCGAACCCCCAGCAGCCCACCCCTGGTTTTAGCTTCCAGTCGCCTAATCATAATTATTGCTCTTCTCTGCATTCTTTCCAGAGTCTTGAGATCTTTTTTATATCATTGAGACCAAAACTGGATGCAATATTCCAAGTGTGGTCTTAGCAAGGCACTATAAAGTGGCACCAACACTTCACGTGATCTTGATTCTATCCATCTGTTGATGCAGCCTAGGACCATACTGGCATTTTGGTAACTCAAACGTTGATGTCTGTCAATTTGATTTCTCTCCCTCAGCTATCCAGGAGGTCCTAATAACCCTGCGGGAATGGGGATGCCGCCGCACACCCGACCCCCTGCTGATTTCACTCAACCAGCTGCTGCCGCTGCCGCCGCTGCTGTCGCCGCTGCTGCCGCCACTGCCACAGCTACAGCTACCGCAACCGTTGCAGCACTGCAAGAAACCCAAAACAAAGACATGAATCAATACGGACCGGTAAGCGTGCCAGTTCATGTCCATAGTTGGGGTGGGATTTTTCATTCTCATGGTGTTTGGATAGAAATAGAGATCATAGAAGGGGTACGATGGCCTGAGCGGCTTAAAGATGCTGAGCTTGTCAGCTGGAGAGCTGAGGTTCGAGTCCCGAGCTCTGCACAATGGGTAAGTTCCCATCCTGCTCCACCTCCTGCCCGCCTAGCAATTCGAAAGCATTCAGATGCAAGTAGATTAATAGGTACCACTTCGGTGGGAAGGTAATGGCATTCTGTGCGCCTTTGGAGGATAGCCATTCTGGCCACATGACCAGAGAAATTGTCTTCGGACAACACTGGTTTGTTGGCCAAGAAACAGATGAACACCGTGTCCTAGACTCAGGCAAGACAAACAGGGGAAACATTTACTTTTAGAGATCATAGGGATGAAATCCAGCCTTGTTTGGGTAAGTTCATCCTGAGCAGATGGCTGTCCCCCTTCCCCCATTTTTCGGGCCTTTTTCTGGTCATTTTCCAGGCCGTTTTCTTGGCCGTTTTCAGGCTGTTTTCCAGGCCATTTCCAGGCCATTTTTCGGGCCTTTTTCAGGCCGTTTTCCAGGCTGTTTTCTTGGCCATTTTCAGGCCATTTTTGGACCCAAAAAATGGCCTGAAAATGGCCCCAAAAACAGCTCAAAATGGCTAAAAAACAGGCCTGTGCGTGCCGGCCAGCTGGTCTTCAGGTTTCCGGTGCTCTGGTGAACGCATATGCACGCACCTGAATTCACATTCCGGTTTGGGCACTCAGTGCCGAAAAGGTTCACCATCACTGGACTAGAAGAATAAAAGGATTCCCATTGGCGTCTGCTCAAAATATTAAGCGGCTTTTTGAGATAAGCCAAGATCAGCTAAATGAACAAGAAGGCAAGAATTCCCTTCAGTCAAGCCTGGCTTGTGATGACTTCATGTACATATAGTCCTCCGCTTACGACAGTTCTTTTAGTGATGGCTCAAAGTTACAAGGGCAGTGAAAAAAGTGACTTAGGACCATTTTTCACACTTACAACCGTTGCAACATTCCCCATGGTCACATGATCAAAATTCAGGCGCTTGGCAACTGGCTCATATTTATGACTGTTGCCGTATCCTGGGGTCATGTGATCCCCTTTTGCGACCTTCTGATGAGCAAGTCAATGGCGACAGCAGATTCACTTAACAGCCATGTTCCTAACTTAACAACTGCAGGGATTCATTTAACAACCGTAGCAAGAAAATGGAGCAAAATTCACTTTACAAATGTCTCACTTAGCGACAGAAATTTGGACTCTATTGTGGTTGTAAGTCAAGGACTTCCTGTAGATGTTTTTTGTTTCTAGACTAATACAGGATACAATATAAGAATTCATTCTTTTATTTTGTAATATTACCCTTTTTCATTCTATTTAATATTATTCTTATTCTCCTTTGTTGATATTTGGAAACAGCATTAGGGTCTATCTCTGCTGGTAAATTAAAAAAAAAACATTATGCCGTTTTTTTATTATATTGCAACTCCATAAACTACAGCCCACTTAAAAATAGGTTCTATTCGTGTTTTTAAACAACTCTTTTTATTTTTATTTAGAACCTTACTAAGTAACCCCTGCTTTTTAATGAATATCTTAAATCTCTCTAAATACACTGAACTTCATTGTCCTGATTTATAGCTATTATCTCCATCTGTGTTTTAATTCCTGCAAATTATTGATACTTAATGCTTTTTCTAACTTTAGAACAGGGTTAATTGTATCTGTGAATATTAATGCAAAATAATCTGCATCGAAACAAATCTGTTTTATTTTGTTCCTTTCATATTCATTCAGTTATAATTATTTATCTAATTATAACTTCTAGTAATTGCAAACAAATTACATATTAGAGGGCGGATAACTAGAAATAGGTTTATCTGCTATGTTCATGTGACTAATTAAACTTTGCAGTTTGCCATTACTCTCAATTTCAGCCGGTATGGTCTTGTGGTTAAGGCACAAGCTTGGGCTAGAGATTGTGAGTTCTAGTTCCATCATAAGCAGAAAGCCGGGTGGATGACTTTGGACCAATCCGCAGAAGACTCTGAATTCTAGTCCCGCTTTAGGTATGAAACCTGACTGAATGGTTTTAGGCCAATTACCAGGTGTCTGTGAGTTCTAGTCCCACCTTAGTCATGAAAGCCAGATGGATAACTTTGGGCCAATCACCAGGAGACTGTGAGTTCTAGTCCCACTTTAGGCATGAAAGCCAGCTGGGTGACTTTGAGCCAATCACCAGGAGACTGTGAGTTCTAGTCCCACCTTAGGCATGAAAGATGGCTGGGTGACTTTGGGGCAATCACCAGGAGTCAGTGAGTTCTAGTCCCATTTTAGGCATGAAAGTCAGCTGGATGACTTTGAGCCAATCACCAGGAGATTGTGAGTTCTAGTCCCACTTTAGGCATGAAAGCCAGCTGGATGACTTTGGGGCAATCACCAGGAGTCAGTGAGTTCTAGTCCCACTTTAGGCGTGAAAGTCAGCTAGATGACTTTGAGCCAATCACCAGGAGTCAGTGAGTTCTAGTCCTGCCTTAGCCACAAAAGCCAGCTGGATGACTTTGAGCCAGTCATTCTCTCTGTCAGCCCAATACACCTCACAGGGTTGTCATTGCTGGAGAAATAGGAGGAGGAAAGGGTATTAAGAATTATCTGTGCTTGCTTCCTCGTTATTCATAAAAAGTTGAAATAAATAATTGTTCATTATATAGAAAATCAGGTAGCTCAATTGATGTATATAATGGCGTTCCTTTATTACATCAACGCAGATGTAATAATTTCATAATCGGGAATCAGCAGGGAAATTGATCTCTATGATTTTCGATAATCACCTTTGGTTTTCAAAGGTTGTAACTTTTAAGAGTCCAAGAACGATGTTTACCTGCCTCTGGGGTATATTTTAATCCCATTCTATATTGGAAGAGTTGTTGTTGTTGTTTTTTAATTCATGGGGTCTCATTTATTTCTTCTTGGAGGTGTAGAGGGGCTTGTTACTAAATGGGCAGCAACAATTTTATAAATAAGATGTAATTAATTGATGTGCAGCATCACTTTCGTTTATTTTTCACTTGTTCACTTCATCATCCCTTGCCTATTTTCCAAAATTTTTTTCTTTAAAGAAAAAGAAAAAAAGAAAAAAGTTTAGATTTGATATGTTGGGCTAGTCTCGGATGACCTCAGAAAAGATTTTGAAAAGAGATTACAGAGGAATTAGAAGCTCTATCCCAGATGAGAGAGAGAAGGGAAGTTTATGCCAAAGGGGAAGTGAAAGGACCCCATTTGGCCTAGGCAACATTCTTGTTTAAAATGTTGTGGTTTGTAAAGATACTTCAGTCAGCCGAGGTGGCGCAGTGGTTAGAGTGCAGTACTGCAGGCTACTTCAACTGACTGCTGGCTGCGATTTGGCAGTTCAAATCTCACCAGGCTCAAGGTTGCCTCAGCCTTCCATCCTTCCGAGGTGGGTAAAATGAGGACCCAGATGATTGGGGACAAGAGGCTGACTCTGTAAACTGCTTAGAGAGGACTGTGAAGTGGTATATAAATCTAAGTGCTATTGCTATCTTCCTGCCTTCTTTCCTTCCTTCCTTCCTTCCTTCCTTCCTTCGTTCCTCCCTCCCTCCCTCCGTCTCTCCTTCGCTCCCTCCCTCCTAAAGTTTGACTCTGCCTTCCATCCTTTTCAGGTCGGTAAAATGAGAGCCCAGATTGTTGGGGGCATTATGCTGACTCTGTAAACAACTTAGAGAGGATTGTAAAGTACTGTGAAGCGGTATATAAATCTAAAGGGCTATTGATATTGCTATATAGTGACCCAGTTTCCTTTCTTATAAACGCTGATCCTTTATTTCAGAAAGTTGTCCTTTAGATTCATTTTATTTATTTATTTATAAAGAGTTGGGATGGCGCAATGGTTACAATGCGGTATTGCAGGATAATTCTGCCCACTGCCAGAAGTTTGACCCTGACTAGCTCAAGGTTGACTCAGCCTTCCATCCTTTCGAGGTGGGTAAAATGAGGACCCAGATAGCTGGGGGCAATAGGCTGACTCTGTAAACCACTTAAGAGGGCTGTAAAAGCACTGTGAAGCGGTATATAAGTCTAAGAGCTATTGCTGTTTTCACTCCCTGTTCAGCCAGGTCTGCAGAAGGCTCATGAAAATTGAAATGGTGGGTTTAAAAAAGGTAATTAAAACAACAACAAACATATATTTAAACGCTAGAATTTAAAAGAATGATTCTTTCCCACATAGACATACAAACACAGACACACCTCAAAACAGTCAGCAGATATTAAGTACAAAGCAACAGGAGATTTTTTTAAAAGGGGGGGCAGATTTTTTTGGGGGGGGAAGTAAAGGTAAAGGTTCCCTTCGCACATATGTGCTAGTCGTTCCTGACTCTAGGGGGTAGTGCTCATCTCTGTTTCAAAGCCGAAGAGCCAGCACTGTCCAAAGACATCTCTGTGGTCATGTGGCCACGGAAGTCATGTGACTAAATGCCGAAGGCGCACGGAACGCTGTTACCTTCCCACCCTATTTTTCTACTTGCATTTTTCATGTGCTTTTGAACTGCTAGGTTGGCAGAAGCTGGGATAAGTAACCAGAGCTCACCCCGTTACATGGCACTAGGGATTCGAACCACTGAACTGCCGACCTTTCAATCGACAAGCTCAGCATCTTAGCTGCTGAGCCACCACATCCCTGTTAATTTATCTTTGCAGCATGCTAAATGGCACCATGTTACTGCTGGGGTGTCCTGAGTCCGTTCCGCCGACAAGGCAACCCAGATTAAAACCAATAAGCAGAAATAATTTTAAAAAACCCAATAAACCAAAAACAAATAGCAAATAGAAAAAGCAAATAGAAAGACATTTCCCTCGTGTTGAACTCTTCCTACCACAGCTACAGAGAAATCCCTGTCTCAGATCATCATTACAGCTAGTCCTTGACTTACGACAGTTCATTTAGTGACCATTCAAAGTTACAGAGGCATTGAAAAAAGTGACTTGTGACCATTTTTCACACTTATGACCCCTGCAGCATTCCCTCTTAACAAAGGTGGCAAGAAAAGTTGTAAAATGGGACAAAACTGACTTAACCAATTTCTCACTTGACAACATAAATTCTGGGCTCCATTGTGGTCATAAGTCAAGGATTGAAATCAAATCCAAAATTTAGGCATTCACGCACATTTTTTGCCAACGGATATGGACATGTTCACACTGCTTCTTAGCAGAAGCAGATTGGTTTCTTCCTGGTTTTATTCATTTTTATTTTTAACCTCCCAATGCTGATGGTTCCCAGACTGACCTGGAGCAACCTTGAACAGCCAAAGTTCACTGGAGATAAGTTCTTTCTAGTCATCAAACCCAGTTTGCTGCTCATCTATCCAGACTGTCAACTCGCAAAGCATCCTGCTCTCGAGTTGCCATAGGCAAGGGGGATGGGAAACCAACGAAGCAGCAAGGCAGCCAAAGACAGGAGCACATTCCAGACATATCTTTCTCAAGGCTGTCTCCCAGGGTTACCCACAGTGGCCAGAGGGGAGTGATCTCTACAGCCCACGAAATTGATCCGTTGGCAAATGTGATTGATGACACACCCTGGGGGACGGGGGGGAAACAGGGTCATGATTGGGGCTGACCCCACGTAAATTACGTGGGGTCAGAATTGGTTTCATTTGGGAATGTGCCAACATGAAGCTCCTAATAAATAACTGGATTTCTTTTGAAGCTTGGCTCGAGGCTCATGATTTAATTAGGGCATCCGTCAGAATCCTGACACAGACATTGCTGAGTCCCTTGCCAAAATGATTCTGTTGCATTTCTTTGTCCCATGGCCCTAGGAGAGACGAGCTGCTAGGTTCTGTTCACAAACTGCAAGGGGACGTAGCTCCCAGGCCCACGGAAGTTAAGTAGGAGAGTTTTCACGGCCGCCGTTAACTCAAGAATGGCCTCCTTGTCCATTGCCTTTTCAAATCCCAGTAGCAATGATGGTCCTCCAAAAAAGAACCAGCCCTGAAAAAAAAATGCGACAGAGCTCCGATTCCCCCTCCCGCACGGCTCCCCTTCCCCTTTTAAGTCCATGTCGCATTTTTATATTCTTTTTTTTTTCTTCTTCTTCTTCTCCTTCTTCTGTTGAAGGTTTGTTCCTCTTTCCAGATGGGTCCGGCACAGCCTTACAACAGCCAGTTCATCAACCAGCCTGGCCCTCG